>NC_090219.1:0-94805 GCF_033026475.1 Channa argus
ACGGAGTTGTTCGGGGTTAACTATGGAGGCAAACCCACTTTCCTTTCAGTATTTTGCTGCAATTGGCAGAAACAAGCATATTTGCTCATTCGGCCTGAAAATGCTTTTAAGCGCATAAAAACTTACACTCTTGATTTCTGGCTAAAAAAAAGCTGTTGCAATGATATTTCCATGCTGAACTGAGTTGTTCTGGGTCAACTATGAAGGCAAACCCACTTTCCTTTCAGTATTTTGCTGTAATTGGCATAAACAAGCATATTTGCTCATTCAGCCTGAAAATGCTTGTAAGCGCATAAAAACTTACACTCTTGATTTATGGCTAAATAAAAGCTGTTGCAATGATATTTCCATGCTGAACTGAGTTGTTCTGGGTCAACTATGAAGGCAAACCCACTTTCCTTTCAGTATTTTGCTGCAATTGGCAGAAACAAGCATATTTGCTCATTCGGCCTGAAAATGCTTTTAAGCGCATAAGAACTTACACTCTTGATTTCTGGCTAAATAAAAGCTGTTGCAATGATATTTCCATGCTGAACTGAGGTTTTCTGGGTCAACTATGAAGGCAAACCCACTTTCCTTTCAGAATTTTGCTGCATTTGGCAGAAATCAACTCATTCGGCCTGAAAATGCTTTTAAGCGCATAAAAACTTACACTCTTGATTTCTGGCTAAATAAAAGCTGTTGCAATGATATTTCCATGCTGAACTGAGTTGTTCTGGGTCAACTATGAAGGCAAACCCACTTTCCCTTCAATATTTTGCTGCATTTGGCAGAAATCAGCTCATTCGGCCTGAAAATGCTTTTAGGTGCATAAAAACTTACACTCTTGATTTCTGGCTAAATAAAATGTGTTGCAATGATATTTCCATGCTGAACTGAGTTGTTCTGGGTCAACTATGAAGGCAAACCCACTTTCCCTTCAGTATTTTGCTGCATTTGGCAGAAATCAGCTCATTCGGCCTGAAAATGCTTTTAAGCGCATAAAAACTTACACTCTTGATTTCTGGCTAAATAAAAGCTGTTGCAATGATATTTCCATGCTGAACTGAGTTGTTCTGGGTCAACTATGAAGGCAAACCCACTTTCCCTTCAGTATTTTGCTGCATTTGGCAGAAATCAGCTCATTCGGCCTGAAAATGCTTTAAAGCGCATAAGAACTTACACTCTTGATTTCTGGCTAAATAAAAGCTGTTGCAATGATATTTCCATGCTGAACTGAGTTGTTCTGGGTCAACTATGAAGGCAAACCCACTTTCCCTTCAGTATTTTGCTGCATTTGGCAGAAATCAGCTCATTCGGCCTGAAAATGCTTTTAAGCGCATAAAAACTTACACTCTTGATTTCTGGCTAAATAAAAGCTGTTGCAATGATATTTCCATGCTGAAGTGAGTTGTTCTGGGTCAACTATGAAGGCAAACCCACTTTCCCTTCAGTATTTTGCTGCAATTGGCATAAACAAGCATATTTGCTCATTCGGCCTGAAAATGCTTTTAAGCGCATAAAAACTTACACTCTTGATTTCTGGCTAAGTAAAAGCTGTTGCAATGATATTTCCATGCTGAACTGAGTTGTTCTGGGTCAACTATGAAGGCAAACCCAGTTTTCCTTCGGTATTTTGCTGCAATTGGCAGAAACAAGCATATTTGCTAATTCGGCCTGAAAATGCTATTAAGTGCATAAAAACTTACACTCTTGATTTCTGGCTAAATAAAAGCTGTTGCAATGATATTTCCATGCTGAACTGAGTTGTTCTGGGTCAACTATGAAGGCAAACCCACTTTCCCTTCAGTATTTTGCTGCAATTGGCAGAAACAAGCATATTTGCTCATTCGGCCTGAAAATGCTTTTAAGCGCATAAGAACTTACACTCTTGATTTCTGGCTAAATAAAAGCTGTTGCAATGATATTTCCATGCTGAACTGAGTTGTTCTGGGTCAACTATGAAGGCAAACCCACTTTCCCTTCAGTATTTTGCTGCATTTGGCAGAAATCAGCTCATTCGGCCTGAAAATGCTTTTAAGCGCATAAAAACTTACACTCTTGATTTCTGGCTAAATAAAAGCTGTTGCAATGATATTTCCATGCTGAACTGAGTTGTTCTGGGTCAACTATGAAGGCGAACCCACTTTCCCTTCAGTATTTTGCTGCAATTGGCATAAACAAGCATATTTGCTCATTCGGCCTGAAAATGCTTTTAAGCGCATAAAAACTTACACTCTTGATTTCTGGCTAAGTAAAAGCTGTTGCAATGATATTTCCATGCTGAACTGAGTTGTTCTGGGTCAACTATGAAGGCAAACCCAGTTTTCCTTCGGTATTTTGCTGCAATTGGCAGAAACAAGCATATTTGCTCATTCGGCCTGAAAATGCTTTTAAGCGCATAAAAACTTACACTCTTGATTTCTGGCTAAGTAAAAGCTGTTGCAATGATATTTCCATGCTGAACTGAGTTGTTCTGGGTCAACTATGAAGGCAAACCCACTTTCCCTTCAGTATTTTGCTGCATTTGGCAGAAATCAGCTCATTCGGCCTGAAAATGCTTTTAAGCGCATAAAAACTTACACTCTTGATTTCTGGCTAAATAAAAGCTGTTGCAATGATATTTCCATGCTGAACTGAGTTGTTCTGGGTCAACTATGAAGGCAAACCCACTTTCCTTTCAGTATTTTGCTGCATTTGGCAGAAATCAGCTCATTCGGCCTGAAAATGCTTTTAAGCGCATAAAAACTTACACTCTTGATTTCTGGCTAAATAAAATGTGTTGCAATGATATTTCCATGCTGAACTGAGTTGTTCTGGGTCAACTATGAAGGCAAACCCGCTTTCCCTTCAGTATTTTGCTGCAATTGGCAGAAACAAGCATATTTGCTCATTCGGCCTGAAAATGCTTTTAAGCGCATAAAAACTTACACTCTTGATTTCTGGCTAAGTAAAAGCTGTTGCAATGATATTTCCATGCTGAACTGAGTTGTTCTGGGTCAACTATGAAGGCAAACCCACTTTCCCTTCAGTATTTTGCTGCATTTGGCAGAAATCAGCTCATTCGGCCTGAAAATGCTTTTAAGCGCATAAAAACTTACACTCTTGATTTCTGGCTAAATAAAAGCTGTTGCAATGATATTTCCATGCTGAACTGAGTTGTTCTGGGTCAACTATGAAGGCAAACCCACTTTCCTTTCAGTATTTTGCTGCAATTGGCAGAAACAAGCATATTTGCTCATTTGGCCTGAAAATGCTTTTAAGCGCATAAAAACTTACACTCTTGATTTCTGGCTAAATAAAAGCTGTTGAAATGATATTTCCATGCTGAACTGAGTTGTTCTGGGTCAACTATGAAGGCAAACCCACTTTCCCTTCAGTATTTTGCTGCATTTGGCAGAAACAAGCATATTTGCTGCATTTGGCCTCAAAATGCTTTTAAGCGCATAAAAACTTACACTCTTGATTTCTGGCTAAATAAAAGCTGTTGCAATGATATTTCCATGCTGAACTGGGTTGTTCTGGGTCAACTATGAAGGCAAACCCACTTTCCCTTCAATATTTTGCTGCATTTGGCAGAAATCAGCTCATTCGGCCTGAAAATGCTTTTAAGCGCATAAAAACTTACACTCTTGATTTCTGGCTAAATAAAAGCTGTTGCAATGATATTTCCATGCTGAACTGAGTTGTTCTGGGTCAACTATGAAGGCAAACCCACTTTCCCTTTAGTATTTTGCTGCATTTGGCAGAAATCAGCTCATTCGGCCTGAAAATGCTTTTAAGCGCATAAAAACTTACACTCTTGATTTCTGGCTAAATAAAAGCTGTTGCAATGATATTTCCATGCTGAACTGAGTTGTTCTGGGTCAACTATGAAGGCAAACCCACTTTCCCTTCAATATTTTGCTGCATTTGGCAGAAATCAGCTCATTCGGCCTGAAAATGCTTTTAAGCGCATAAAAACTTACACTCTTGATTTCTGGCTAAATAAAAGCTGTTGCAATGATATTTCCATGCTGAACTGAGTTGTTCTGGGTCAACTGAGAAGGCAAACCCACTTTCCTTTCAGTATTTTGCTGCAATTGGCAGAAACAAGCATATTTGCTCATTCGGCCTGAAAATGCTTTTAAGCACATAAAAACTTACACTCTTGATTTCTGGCTAAATAAAAGCTGTTGCAATGATATTTCCATGCTGAACTGAGTTGTTCTGGGTCAACTATGAAGGCCAACCCACTTTCCTTTTAGTATTTTGCTGCAATTGGCAGAAACAAGCATATTTGCTCATTCGGCCTGAAAATGCTTTTAAGCGCATAAAAACTTACACTCTTGATTTCTGGCTAAATAAAAGCTGTTGCAATGATATTTCCATGCTGAACTGAGTTGTTCTGGGTCAACTATGAAGGCAAACCCACTTTCCTTTCAGAATTTTGCTGCATTTGGCAGAAATCAACTCATTCGGCCTGAAAATGCTTTTAAGCACATAAAAACTTACACTCTTGATTTCTGGCTAAATAAAAGCTGTTGCAATGATATTTCCATGCTGAACTGAGTTGTTCTGGGTCAACTATGAAGGCAAACCCACTTTCCTTTCAGTATTTTGCTGCAATTGGCAGAAACAAGCATATTTGCTCATTCGGCCTGAAAATGCTTTTAAGCGCATAAAAACTTACACTCTTGATTTCTGGCTAAATAAAAGCTGTTGCAATGATATTTCCATGCTGAACTGAGTTGTTCTGGGTCAACTATGAAGGCAAACCCACTTTCCTTTCAGAATTTTGCTGCATTTGGCAGAAATCAACTCATTCGGCCTGAAAATGCTTTTAAGCGCATAAAAACTTACACTCTTGATTTCTGGCTAAATAAAAGCTGTTGCAATGATATTTCCATGCTGAACTGAGTTGTTCTGGGTCAACTATGAAGGCAAACCCACTTTCCCTTCAATATTTTGCTGCATTTGGCAGAAATCAGCTCATTCGGCCTGAAAATGCTTTTAAGCGCATAAAAACTTACACTCTTGATTTCTGGCTAAATAAAAGCTGTTGCAATGATATTTCCATGCTGAACTGAGTTGTTCTGGGTCAACTGAGAAGGCAAACCCACTTTCCTTTCAGTATTTTGCTGCAATTGGCAGAAACAAGCATATTTGCTCATTCGGCCTGAAAATGCTTTTAAGCGCATAAAAACTTACACTCTTGATTTCTGGCTAAATAAAAGCTGTTGCAATGATATTTCCATGCTGAACTGAGTTGTTCTGGGTCAACTATGAAGGCAAAACCACTTTCCTTTCAGTATTTTGCTGCAATTGGCAGAAACAAGCATATTTGCTCATTCGGCCTGAAAATGCTTTTAAGCACATAAAAACTTACACTCTTGATTTCTGGCTAAATAAAAGCTGTTGCAATGATATTTCCATGCTGAACTGAGTTGTTCTGGGTCAACTATGAAGGCAAACCCACTTTCCTTTCAGTATTTTGCTGCAATTGGCAGAAACAAGCATATTTGCTCATTCGGCCTGAAAATGCTTTTAAGCGCATAAAAACTTACACTCTTGATTTCTGGCTAAATAAAAGCTGTTGCAATGATATTTCCATGCTGAACTGAGTTGTTCTGGGTCAACTATGAAGGCAAACCCACTTTCCTTTCAGTATTTTGCTGCAATTGGCAGAAACAAGCATATTTGCTCATTCGGCCTGAAAATGCTTTTAAGCGCATAAAAACTTACACTCTTGATTTCTGGCTAAATAAAAGCTGTTGCAATGATATTTCCATGCTGAACTGAGTTGTTCTGTGTCAACCATGAAGGCAAACCCACTTTCCCTTCAGTATTTTGCTGCATTTGGCTGAATCAACTCATTCGGCCTGAAAATGCTTTTAAGCGCATAAAAACTTACACTCTTGATTTCTGGCTAAATAAAAGCTGTTGCAATGATATTTCCATGCTGAACTGAGTTGTTCTGGGTCAACTATGAAGGCAAACCCACTTTCCCTTCAGTATTTTGCTGCATTTGGCAGAAATCAGCTCATTCGGCCTGAAAATGCTTTTAAGCGCATAAAAACTTACACTCTTGATTTCTGGCCAAATAAAAGCTGTTGCAATGATATTTCCATGCTGAACTGAGTTGTTCTGGGTCAACGATGAAGGCAAACCCACTTTCCTTTCAGTATTTTGCTGCAATTGGCAGAAACAAGCATATTTGCTCATTCGGCCTGAAAATGCTTTTAAGCGCATAAAAACTTACACTCTTGATTTCTGGCTAAATAAAAGCTGTTGCAATGATATTTCCATGCTGAACTGAGTTGTTCTGGGTCAACTATGAAGGCAAACCCACTTTCCCTTCAGTATTTTGCTGCATTTGGCAGAAATCAGCTCATTCGGCCTGAAAATGCTTTTAAGCGCATAAAAACTTACACTCTTGATTTCTGGCTAAATAAAAGCTGTTGCAATGATATTTCCATGCTGAACTGAGTTGTTCTGGGTCAACTATGAAGGCAAACCCACTTTCCTTTCAGTATTTTGCTGCAATTGGCAGAAACAAGCATATTTGCTCATTCGGCCTGAAAATGCTTTTAAGCGCATAAAAACTTACACTCTTGATTTCTGGCTAAATAAAAGCTGTTGCAATGATATTTCCATGCTGAACTGAGGTGTTCTGGGTCAACTATGAAGGCAAACCCACTTTCCCTTCAGTATTTTGCTGCATTTGGCAGAAATCAGCTCATTCGGCCTGAAAATGCTTTTAAGCGCATAAAAACTTACACTCTTGATTTCTGGCTAAATAAAAACTGTTGCAATGATATTTCCATGCTGAAGTGAGTTGTTCTGGGTCAACTATGAAGGCGAACCCACTTTCCCTTCAGTATTTTGCTGCAATTGGCATAAACAAGCATATTTGCTCATTCGGCCTGAAAATGCTTTTAAGCGCATAAAAACTTACACTCTTGATTTCTGGCTAAGTAAAAGCTGTTGCAATGATATTTCCATGCTGAACTGAGTTGTTCTGGGTCAACTATGAAGGCAAACCCAGTTTTCCTTCGGTATTTTCCTGCAATTGGCAGAAACAAGCATATTTGCTAATTCGGCCTGAAAATGCTATTAAGTGCATAAAAACTTACACTCTTGATTTCTGGCTAAATAAAAGCTGTTGCAATGATATTTCCATGCTGAACTGAGTTGTTCTGGGTCAACTATGAAGGCAAACCCACTTTCCCTTCAGTATTTTGCTGCATTTGGCAGAAATCAGCTCATTCGGTCTGAAAATGCTTTTAAGCGCATAAAAACTTACACTCTTGATTTCTGGCTAAATAAAAGCTGTTGCAATGATATTTCCATGCTGAACTGAGTTGTTCTGGGTCAACTATGAAGGCAAACCCACTTTCCCTTCAGTATTTTGCTGCATTTGGCAGAAATCAGCTCATTCGGCCTGAAAATGCTTTTAAGCGCATAAAAACTTACACTCTTGATTTCTGGCTAAATAAAAGCTGTTGCAATGATATTTCCATGCTGAACTGAGTTGTTCTGGGTCAACTATGAAGGCAAACCCACTTTCCTTTCAGTATTTTGCTGCATTTGGCAGAAATCAGCTCATTCGGCCTGAAAATGCTTTTAAGCGCATAAAAACTTACACTCTTGATTTCTGGCTAAATAAAATGTGTTGCAATGATATTTCCATGCTGAACTGAGTTGTTCTGGGTCAACTATGAAGGCAAACCCGCTTTCCCTTCAGTATTTTGCTGCAATTGGCAGAAACAAGCATATTTGCTCATTCGGCCTGAAAATGCTTTTAAGCGCATAAAAACTTACACTCTTGATTTCTGGCTAAATAAAAGCTGTTGCAATGATATTTCCATGCTGAACTGAGGTGTTCTGGGTCAACTATGAAGGCAAACCCACTTTCCTTTCAGTATTTTGCTGCAATTGGCATAAACAAGCATATTTGCTCATTCGGCCTGAAAATGCTTTTAAGCGCATAAAAACTTACACTCTTGATTTCTGGCTAAATAAAAGCTGTTGCAATGATATTTCCATGCTGAACTGAGTTGTTCTGGGTCAACTATGAAGGCAAACCCACTTTCCCTTCAGTATTTTGCTGCAATTGGCATAAACAAGCATATTTGCTCATTCGGCCTGAAAATGCTTTTAAGCGCATGAAAACTTACACTCTTGATTTCTGGCTAAATAAAAGCTGTTGCAATGATATTTCCATGCTGAACTGAGTTGTTCTGGGTCAACTAAGAAGGCAAACCCACTTTCCCTTCAGTATTTTGCTGCATTTGGCAGAAATCAGCTCATTCGGCCTGAAAATGTTTTTAAGCGCATAAAAACTTACACTCTTGATTTCTGGCTAAATAAAAGCTGTTGCAATGATATTTCCATGCTGAATTGAGTTGTTCTGGGTCAACTATGAAGGCAAACCCACTTTCCTTTCAGTATTTTGCTGCAATTGGCAGAAACAAGCATATTTTTCTCATTCGGCCTAAAAATGCTTTTTAGCGCATAAAAACTTTCACTCTTGATTTCTGGCTAAATAAAAGCTGTTGCAATGATATTTCCATGCTGAACTGAGTTGTTCTGGGTCAACTATGAAGGCAAACCCACTTTCCTTTCAGTATTTTGCTGCAATTGGCAGAAACAAGCATATTTGCTCATTCGGCCTGAAAATGCTTTTAAGCGCATAAAAACTTACACTCTTGATTTCTGGCCAAATAAAAGCTGTTGCAATGATATTTCCATGCTGAACTGAGTTGTTCTGGGTCAACGATGAAGGCAAACCCACTTTCCTTTCAGTATTTTGCTGCAATTGGCATAAACAAGCATATTTGCTCATTCGGCCTGAAAATGCTTTTAAGCGCATAAAAACTTACACTCTTGATTTTTGGCTAGATAAAAGCTGTTGCAATGATATTTCCATGCTGAACTGAGTTGTTCTGGGTCAATTATGAAGGCAAACCCACTTTCCCTTCAGTATTTTGCTGCAATTGGCAGAAACAAACATATTTGCTCATTCGGCCTGAAAATGCTTTTAAGCGCATAAAAACTTACACTCTTGATTTCTGGCTAAATAAAATGTGTTGCAATGATATTTCCATGCTGAACTGAGTTGTTCTGGGTCAACGATGAAGGCAAACCCACTTTCCTTTCAGTATTTTGCTGCAATTGGCATAAACAAGCATATTTGCTCATTCGGCCTGAAAATGCTTTTAAGCGCATAAAAACTTACACTCTTGATTTTTGGCTAGATAAAAGCTGTTGCAATGATATTTCCATGCTGAACTGAGTTGTTCTGGGTCAACTATGAAGGCAAACCCACTTTCCCTTCAGTATTTTGCTGCATTTGGCAGAAATCAGCTCATTCGGCCTGAAAATGCTTTAAAGCGCATAAGAACTTACACTCTTGATTTCTGGCTAAATAAAAGCTGTTGCAATGATATTTCCATGCTGAACTGAGTTGTTCTGGGTCAACTATGAAGGCAAACCCACTTTCCCTTCAGTATTTTGCTGCATTTGGCAGAAATCAGCTCATTCGGCCTGAAAATGCTTTTAAGCGCATAAAAACTTACACTCTTGATTTCTGGCTAAATAAAAGCTGTTGCAATGACATTTCCATGCTGAACTGAGTTGTTCTGGGTCAACTATGAAGGCAAACCCACTTTCCTTTCAGTATTTTGCTGCAATTGGCAGAAACAAGCATATTTGCTCATTCGGCCTGAAAATGCTTTTAAGCGCATAAAAACTTTCACTCTTGATTTCTGGCTAAATAAAAGCTGTTGCAATGATATTTCCATGCTGAACTGAGTTGTTCTGGGTCAACTATGAAGGCAAACCCACTTTCCCTTCAGTATTTTGCTGCAATTGGCATAAACAAGCATATTTGCTCATTCGGCCTGAAAATGCTTTTAAGCGCATAAAAACTTACACTCTTGATTTCTGGCTAAGTAAAAGCTGTTGCAATGATATTTCCATGCTGAACTGAGTTGTTCTGGGTCAACTATGAAGGCAAACCCACTTTCCCTTCAGTATTTTGCTGCATTTGGCAGAAATCAGCTCATTCGGCCTGAAAATGCTTTTAAGCGCATAAAAACTTACACTCTTGATTTCTGGCTAAATAAAAGCTGTTGCAATGATATTTCCATGCTGAACTGAGTTGTTCTGGGTCAACTATGAAGGCAAACCCACTTTCCCTTCAGTATTTTGCTGCATTTGGCAGAAACAAGCATATTTGCTCATTTGGCCTCAAAATGCTTTTAAGCGCATAAAAACTTACACTCTTGATTTCTGGCTAAATAAAAGCTGTTGCAATGATATTTCCATGCTGAACTGAGTTGTTCTGGGTCAACTATGAAGGCAAACCCACTTTCCTTTCAGTATTTTGCTGCATTTGGCAGAAATCAGCTCATTCGGCCTGAAAATGCTTTTAAGCGCATAAAAACTTACACTCTTGATTTCTGGCTAAATAAAATGTGTTGCAATGATATTTCCATGCTGAACTGAGTTGTTCTGGGTCAACTATGAAGGCAAATCCGCTTTCCCTTCAGTATTTTGCTGCAATTGGCAGAAACAAGCATATTTGCTCATTCGGCCTGAAAATGCTTTTAAGCGCATAAAAACTTACACTCTTGATTTCTGGCTAAATAAAATGTGTTGCAATGATATTTCCATGCTGAACTGAGTTGTTCTGGGTCAACTATGAAGGCGAACCCACTTTCCTTTCAGTATTTTGCTGCAATTGGCAGAAACAAGCATATTTGCTCATTCGGCCTGAAAATGCTTTTAAGCGCATAAAAACTTACACTCTTGATTTTTGGCTAAATAAAATGTGTTGCAATGATATTTCCATGATGAACTGAGTTGTTCTGGGTCAACTAAGAAGGCAAACCCACTTTCCCTTCAGTATTTTGCTGCATTTGGCAGAAATCAGCTCATTCGGCCTGAAAATGCTATTAAGCGCATAAAGTTTCACTCTTGATTTCTGGCTAAATAAAAGCTGTTGCAATGATATTTCCATGCTGAACTGAGTTGTTCTGGGTCAACTATGAAGGCAAACCCACTTTCGCTTCAGTATTTTGCTGCAATTGGCAGAAACAAGCATATTTGCTCATTCGGCCTGAAAATGCTTTTAAGCGCATAAAAACTTACACTCTTGATTTCTGGCTAAATAAAAGCTGTTGCAATGATATTTCCATGCTGAACTGAGGTGTTCTGGGTCAACTATGAAGGCAAACCCACTTTCCCTTCAGTATTTTGCTGCATTTCGCAGAAATCAGCTCATTCGGCCTGAAAATGCTTTTAAGCGCATAAAAACTTACACTCTTGATTTCTGGCTAAATAAAAGCTGTTGCAATGATATTTCCATGCTGAACTGAGTTGTTCTGGGTCAACTATGAAGGCGAACCCACTTTCCTTTCAGTATTTTGCTGCAATTGGCATAAACAAGCATATTTGCTCATTCGGCCTGAAAATGCTTTTAAGCGCATAAAAACTTACACTCTTGATTTCTGGCTAAATAAAAGCTGTTGCAATGATATTTCCATGCTGAACTGAGTTGTTCTGGGTCAACTATGAAGGCAAACCCACTTTCCCTTCAGTATTTTGCTGCAATTGGCATAAACAAGCATATTTGCTCATTCGGCCTGAAAATGCTTTTAAGCGCATAAAAACTTACACTCTTGATTTTTGGCTAAACAAAAGCTGTTGCAATGATATTTCCATGCTGAAGTGAGTTGTTCTGGGTCAACTATGAAGGCAAACCCACTTTCCCTTCAGTATTTTGCTGCATTTGGCAGAAATCAGCTCATTCGGCCTGAAAATGCTTTTAAGCGCATGAAAACTTACACTCTTGATTTCTGGCTAAATAAAAGCTGTTGCAATGATATTTCCATGCTGAACTGAGTTGTTCTGGGTCAACTAAGAAGGCAAACCCACTTTCCCTTCAGTATTTTGCTGCATTTGGCAGAAATCAGCTCATTCGGCCTGAAAATGTTTTTAAGCGCATAAAAACTTACACTCTTGATTTCTGGCTAAATAAAAGCTGTTGCAATGATATTTCCATGCTGAATTGAGTTGTTCTGGGTCAACTATGAAGGCAAACCCACTTTCCTTTCAGTATTTTGCTGCAATTGGCAGAAACAAGCATATTTGCTCATTCGGCCTAAAAATGCTTTTTAGCGCATAAAAACCTTCACTCTTGATTTCTGGCTAAATAAAAGCTGTTGCAATGATATTTCCATGCTGAACTGAGTTGTTCTGGGTCAACTATGAAGGCAAACCCACTTTCCCTTCAGTATTTTGCTGCATTTGGCAGAAATCAGCTCATTTGGCCTGAAAATGCTTTTAAGCGCATAAAAACTTACACACTTGATTTCTGGCTAAATAAAAGCTGTTGCAATGATATTTCCATGCTGAACTGAGTTGTTCTGGGTCAACTATGAAGGCAAACCCACTTTCCTTTCAGTATTTTGCTGCAATTGGCAGAAACAAGCATATTTGCTCATTCGGCCTGAAAATGCTTTTAAGCGCATAAAAACTTACACTCTTGATTTCTGGCTAAATAAAAGCTGTTGCAATGATATTTCCATGCTGAACTGAGTTGTTCTGGGTCAACTATGAAGGCAAACCCACTTTCCCTTCAGTATTTTGCTGCAATTGGCAGAAACAAGCATATTTGCTCCTTCGGCCTGAAAATGCTTTTAAGCGCATAAAAACTTACACTCTTGATTTCTGGCTAAATAAAAACTGTTGCAATGATATTTCCATGCTGAACTGAGTTGTTCTGGGTCAACTATGAAGGCAAACCCACTTTCCTTTCAGTATTTTGCTGCAATTGGCAGAAACAAGCATATTTGCTCATTCGGCCTGAAAATGCTTTTAAGCGCATAAAAATTTACACTCTTGATTTCTGGCTAAATAAAAGCTGTTGCAATGATATTTCCATGCTGAACTGAGGTGTTTTGGGTCAACTATGAAGGCAAACCCACTTTCCCTTCAGTATTTTGCTGCATTTGGCAGAAATCAGCTCATTCGGCCTGAAAATGCTTTTAAGCGCATGAAAACTTACACTCTTGATTTCTGGCTAAATAAAAGCTGTTGCAATGATATTTCCATGCTGAACTGAGTTGTTCTGGGTCAACTAAGAAGGCAAACCCACTTTCCCTTCAGTATTTTGCTGCATTTGGCAGAAATCAGCTCATTCGGCCTGAAAATGCTTTTAAGCGCATAAAAACTTACACTCTTGATTTCTGGCTAAATAAAAGCTGTTGCAATGATATTTCCATGCTGAACTGAGTTGTTCTGGGTCAACTATGAAGGCAAATCAGGTTTCCCTTCAGTATTTTGCTGCAATTGGCAGAAACAAGCATATTTGCTCATTCGGCCTGAAAATTCTTTTAAGTGCATAAAAACTTACACTCTTGATTTCTGGCTAAATAAAAGCTGTTGCAATGATATTTCCATGCTGAACTGAGTTGTTCTGGGTCAACTATGAAGGCAAACCCACTTTCCCTTCAGTATTTTGCTGCATTTGGCAGAAATCAGCTCATTCGGCCTGAAAATGCTTTTAAGCGCATAAAAACTTACACTCTTGATTTCTGGCTAAATAAAAGCTGTTGCAATGATATTTCCATGCTGAACTGAGTTGTTCTGGGTCAACTATGAAGGCAAACCCACTTTCCCTTCAGTATTTTGCTGCATTTGGCAGAAATCAGCTCATTCGGCCTGAAAATGCTTTTAAGCGCATGAAAACTTACACTCTTGATTTCTGGCTAAATAAAATGTGTTGCAATGATATTTCCATGCTGAACTGAGTTGTTCTGGGTCAACTATGAAGGCAAACCCACTTTCGCTTCAGTATTTTGCTGCATTTGGCAGAAATCAGCTAATTTGGCCTGAAAATGCTTTTAAGCGCATAAAATCTTACACTCTTGATTTCTGGCTAAATAAAAGCTGTTGCAATGATATTTCCATGCTGAACTGAGTTGTTCTGGGTCAACTATGAAGGCAAACCCACTTTCCCTTCAGTATTTTGCTGCAATTGGCAGAAACAAGCATATTTGCTCATTCGGCCTGAAAATGCTTTTAAGCGCATAAAAACTTACACTCTTGATTTCTGGCTAAATAAAAGCTGCTGCAATGATATTTCCATGCTGAACTGAGTTTTTCTGGGTCAACTATGAAGGTAAACCCACTTTCCTTTCAGTATTTTGCTGCAATTGGCAGAAACAAGCATATTTGATCATTCGGCCTGAAAATGCTTTTAAGCGCATAAAAACTTACACTCTTGATTTCTGGCTAAATAAAAGCTGTTGCAATGATATTTCCATGCTGAACTGAGTTGTTCTGGGTCAACTATGAAGGCAAACCCACTTTCCTTTCAGTATTTTGCTGCAATTGGCATAAACAAGCATATTTGCTCATTCGGCCTGAAAATGCTTTTAAGCGCATAAAAACTTACACTCTTGATTTCTGGCTAAATAAAAGCTGTTGCAATGATATTTCCATGCTAAACTGAGTTGTTCTGGGTCCAATAAGAAGGCAAACCCACTTTCCCTTCAGTATTTTGCTGCATTTGGCAGAAATCAGCTCATTCGGCCTGAAAATGCTTTTAAGCGCATAAAAACTTACACTCTTGATTTCTGGCTAAATAAAAGCTGTTGCAATGATATTTCCATGCTAAACTGAGTTGTTCTGGGTCCAATAAGAAGGCAAACCCACTTTCCCTTCAGTATTTTGCTGCATTTGGCAGAAATCAGCTCATTCGGCCTGAAAATGCTTTTAAGCGCATGAAAACTTACACTCTTGATTTCTGGCTAAATAAAAGCTGTTGCAATGATATTTCCATGCTGAACTGAGTTGTTCTGGGTCAACTAAGAAGGCAAACCCACTTTCCCTTCAGTATTTTGCTGCATTTGGCAGAAATCAGCTCATTCGGCCTGAAAATGCTTTTAAGCGCATAAAAACTTACACTCTTGATTTCTGGCTAAATAAAAGCTGTTGCAATGATATTTCCATGCTGAACTGAGTTGTTCTGGGTCAACTATGAAGGCAAACCCGCTTTCCCTTCAGTATTTTGCTGCAATTGGCAGAAACAAGCATATTTGCTCATTCGGCCTGAAAATTCTTTTAAGTGCATAAAAACTTACACTCTTGATTTCTGGCTAAATAAAAGCTGTTGCAATGATATTTCCATGCTGAACTGAGTTGTTCTGGGTCAACTATGAAGGCAAACCCACTTTCCCTTCAGTATTTTGCTGCATTTGGCAGAAATCAGCTCATTCGGCCTGAAAATGCTTTTAAGCGCATAAAAACTTACACTCTTGATTTCTGGCTAAATAAAAGCTGTTGCAATGATATTTCCATGCTGAACTGAGTTGTTCTGGGTCAACTAAGAAGGCAAACCCACTTTCCCTTCAGTATTTTGCTGCATTTGGCAGAAATCAGCTCATTCGGCCTGAAAATGTTTTTAAGCGCATAAAAACTTACACTCTTGATTTCTGGCTAAATAAAAGCTGTTGCAATGATATTTCCATGCTGAATTGAGTTGTTCTGGGTCAACTATGAAGGCAAACCCACTTTCCTTTCAGTATTTTGCTGCAATTGGCAGAAACAAGCATATTTTTCTCATTCGGCCTAAAAATGCTTTTTAGCGCATAAAAACTTTCACTCTTGATTTCTGGCTAAATAAAAGCTGTTGCAATGATATTTCCATGCTGAACTGAGTTGTTCTGGGTCAACTATGAAGGCAAACCCACTTTCCTTTCAGTATTTTGCTGCAATTGGCAGAAACAAGCATATTTGCTCATTCGGCCTGAAAATGCTTTTAAGCGCATAAAAACTTACACTCTTGATTTCTGGCCAAATAAAAGCTGTTGCAATGATATTTCCATGCTGAACTGAGTTGTTCTGGGTCAACGATGAAGGCAAACCCACTTTCCTTTCAGTATTTTGCTGCAATTGGCATAAACAAGCATATTTGCTCATTCGGCCTGAAAATGCTTTTAAGCGCATAAAAACTTACACTCTTGATTTTTGGCTAGATAAAAGCTGTTGCAATGATATTTCCATGCTGAACTGAGTTGTTCTGGGTCAATTATGAAGGCAAACCCACTTTCCCTTCAGTATTTTGCTGCAATTGGCAGAAACAAACATATTTGCTCATTCGGCCTGAAAATGCTTTTAAGCGCATAAAAACTTACACTCTTGATTTCTGGCTAAATAAAATGTGTTGCAATGATATTTCCATGCTGAACTGAGTTGTTCTGGGTCAACGATGAAGGCAAACCCACTTTCCTTTCAGTATTTTGCTGCAATTGGCATAAACAAGCATATTTGCTCATTCGGCCTGAAAATGCTTTTAAGCGCATAAAAACTTACACTCTTGATTTTTGGCTAGATAAAAGCTGTTGCAATGATATTTCCATGCTGAACTGAGTTGTTCTGGGTCAACTATGAAGGCAAACCCACTTTCCCTTCAGTATTTTGCTGCATTTGGCAGAAATCAGCTCATTCGGCCTGAAAATGCTTTAAAGCGCATAAGAACTTACACTCTTGATTTCTGGCTAAATAAAAGCTGTTGCAATGATATTTCCATGCTGAACTGAGTTGTTCTGGGTCAACTATGAAGGCAAACCCACTTTCCCTTCAGTATTTTGCTGCATTTGGCAGAAATCAGCTCATTCGGCCTGAAAATGCTTTTAAGCGCATAAAAACTTACACTCTTGATTTCTGGCTAAATAAAAACTGTTGCAATGATATTTCCATGCTGAAGTGAGTTGTTCTGGGTCAACTATGAAGGCGAACCCACTTTCCCTTCAGTATTTTGCTGCAATTGGCATAAACAAGCATATTTGCTCATTCGGCCTGAAAATGCTTTTAAGCGCATAAAAACTTACACTCTTGATTTCTGGCTAAGTAAAAGCTGTTGCAATGATATTTCCATGCTGAACTGAGTTGTTCTGGGTCAACTATGAAGGCAAACCCAGTTTTCCTTCGGTATTTTGCTGCAATTGGCAGAAACAAGCATATTTGCTAATTCGGCCTGAAAATGCTATTAAGTGCATAAAAACTTACACTCTTGATTTCTGGCTAAATAAAAGCTGTTGCAATGATATTTCCATGCTGAACTGAGTTGTTCTGGGTCAACTATGAAGGCAAACCCACTTTCCCTTCAGTATTTTGCTGCATTTGGCAGAAATCAGCTCATTCGGTCTGAAAATGCTTTTAAAAGCATAAAAACTTACACTCTTGATTTCTGGCTAAATAAAAGCTGTTGCAATGATATTTCCATGCTGAACTGAGTTGTTCTGGGTCAACTATGAAGGCAAACCCACTTTCCCTTCAGTATTTTGCTGCATTTGGCAGAAATCAGCTCATTCGGCCTGAAAATGCTTTTAAGCGCATAAAAACTTACACTCTTGATTTCTGGCTAAATAAAAGCTGTTGCAATGACATTTCCATGCTGAACTGAGTTGTTCTGGGTCAACTATGAAGGCAAACCCACTTTCCTTTCAGTATTTTGCTGCAATTGGCAGAAACAAGCATATTTGCTCATTCGGCCTGAAAATGCTTTTAAGCGCATAAAAACTTTCACTCTTGATTTCTGGCTAAATAAAAGCTGTTGCAATGATATTTCCATGCTGAACTGAGTTGTTCTGGGTCAACTATGAAGGCAAACCCACTTTCCCTTCAGTATTTTGCTGCAATTGGCATAAACAAGCATATTTGCTCATTCGGCCTGAAAATGCTTTTAAGCGCATAAAAACTTACACTCTTGATTTCTGGCTAAGTAAAAGCTGTTGCAATGATATTTCCATGCTGAACTGAGTTGTTCTGGGTCAACTATGAAGGCAAACCCACTTTCCCTTCAGTATTTTGCTGCATTTGGCAGAAATCAGCTCATTCGGCCTGAAAATGCTTTTAAGCGCATAAAAACTTACACTCTTGATTTCTGGCTAAATAAAAGCTGTTGCAATGATATTTCCATGCTGAACTGAGTTGTTCTGGGTCAACTATGAAGGCAAACCCACTTTCCCTTCAGTATTTTGCTGCATTTGGCAGAAACAAGCATATTTGCTCATTTGGCCTCAAAATGCTTTTAAGCGCATAAAAACTTACACTCTTGATTTCTGGCTAAATAAAAGCTGTTGCAATGATATTTCCATGCTGAACTGAGTTGTTCTGGGTCAACTATGAAGGCAAACCCACTTTCCTTTCAGTATTTTGCTGCATTTGGCAGAAATCAGCTCATTCGGCCTGAAAATGCTTTTAAGCGCATAAAAACTTACACTCTTGATTTCTGGCTAAATAAAATGTGTTGCAATGATATTTCCATGCTGAACTGAGTTGTTCTGGGTCAACTATGAAGGCAAATCCGCTTTCCCTTCAGTATTTTGCTGCAATTGGCAGAAACAAGCATATTTGCTCATTCGGCCTGAAAATGCTTTTAAGCGCATAAAAACTTACACTCTTGATTTCTGGCTAAATAAAATGTGTTGCAATGATATTTCCATGCTGAACTGAGTTGTTCTGGGTCAACTATGAAGGCGAACCCACTTTCCTTTCAGTATTTTGCTGCAATTGGCAGAAACAAGCATATTTGCTCATTCGGCCTGAAAATGCTTTTAAGCGCATAAAAACTTACACTCTTGATTTTTGGCTAAATAAAATGTGTTGCAATGATATTTCCATGATGAACTGAGTTGTTCTGGGTCAACTAAGAAGGCAAACCCACTTTCCCTTCAGTATTTTGCTGCATTTGGCAGAAATCAGCTCATTCGGCCTGAAAATGCTATTAAGCGCATAAAGTTTCACTCTTGATTTCTGGCTAAATAAAAGCTGTTGCAATGATATTTCCATGCTGAACTGAGTTGTTCTGGGTCAACTATGAAGGCAAACCCACTTTCGCTTCAGTATTTTGCTGCAATTGGCAGAAACAAGCATATTTGCTCATTCGGCCTGAAAATGCTTTTAAGCGCATAAAAACTTACACTCTTGATTTCTGGCTAAATAAAAGCTGTTGCAATGATATTTCCATGCTGAACTGAGGTGTTCTGGGTCAACTATGAAGGCAAACCCACTTTCCCTTCAGTATTTTGCTGCATTTCGCAGAAATCAGCTCATTCGGCCTGAAAATGCTTTTAAGCGCATAAAAACTTACACTCTTGATTTCTGGCTAAATAAAAGCTGTTGCAATGATATTTCCATGCTGAACTGAGTTGTTCTGGGTCAACTATGAAGGCGAACCCACTTTCCTTTCAGTATTTTGCTGCAATTGGCATAAACAAGCATATTTGCTCATTCGGCCTGAAAATGCTTTTAAGCGCATAAAAACTTACACTCTTGATTTCTGGCTAAATAAAAGCTGTTGCAATGATATTTCCATGCTGAACTGAGTTGTTCTGGGTCAACTATGAAGGCAAACCCACTTTCCCTTCAGTATTTTGCTGCAATTGGCATAAACAAGCATATTTGCTCATTCGGCCTGAAAATGCTTTTAAGCGCATAAAAACTTACACTCTTGATTTTTGGCTAAACAAAAGCTGTTGCAATGATATTTCCATGCTGAAGTGAGTTGTTCTGGGTCAACTATGAAGGCAAACCCACTTTCCCTTCAGTATTTTGCTGCATTTGGCAGAAATCAGCTCATTCGGCCTGAAAATGCTTTTAAGCGCATGAAAACTTACACTCTTGATTTCTGGCTAAATAAAAGCTGTTGCAATGATATTTCCATGCTGAACTGAGTTGTTCTGGGTCAACTAAGAAGGCAAACCCACTTTCCCTTCAGTATTTTGCTGCATTTGGCAGAAATCAGCTCATTCGGCCTGAAAATGTTTTTAAGCGCATAAAAACTTACACTCTTGATTTCTGGCTAAATAAAAGCTGTTGCAATGATATTTCCATGCTGAATTGAGTTGTTCTGGGTCAACTATGAAGGCAAACCCACTTTCCTTTCAGTATTTTGCTGCAATTGGCAGAAACAAGCATATTTGCTCATTCGGCCTAAAAATGCTTTTTAGCGCATAAAAACCTTCACTCTTGATTTCTGGCTAAATAAAAGCTGTTGCAATGATATTTCCATGCTGAACTGAGTTGTTCTGGGTCAACTATGAAGGCAAACCCACTTTCCCTTCAGTATTTTGCTGCATTTGGCAGAAATCAGCTCATTTGGCCTGAAAATGCTTTTAAGCGCATAAAAACTTACACACTTGATTTCTGGCTAAATAAAAGCTGTTGCAATGATATTTCCATGCTGAACTGAGTTGTTCTGGGTCAACTATGAAGGCAAACCCACTTTCCTTTCAGTATTTTGCTGCAATTGGCAGAAACAAGCATATTTGCTCATTCGGCCTGAAAATGCTTTTAAGCGCATAAAAACTTACACTCTTGATTTCTGGCTAAATAAAAGCTGTTGCAATGATATTTCCATGCTGAACTGAGTTGTTCTGGGTCAACTATGAAGGCAAACCCACTTTCCCTTCAGTATTTTGCTGCAATTGGCAGAAACAAGCATATTTGCTCCTTCGGCCTGAAAATGCTTTTAAGCGCATAAAAACTTACACTCTTGATTTCTGGCTAAATAAAAACTGTTGCAATGATATTTCCATGCTGAACTGAGTTGTTCTGGGTCAACTATGAAGGCAAACCCACTTTCCTTTCAGTATTTTGCTGCAATTGGCAGAAACAAGCATATTTGCTCATTCGGCCTGAAAATGCTTTTAAGCGCATAAAAATTTACACTCTTGATTTCTGGCTAAATAAAAGCTGTTGCAATGATATTTCCATGCTGAACTGAGGTGTTTTGGGTCAACTATGAAGGCAAACCCACTTTCCCTTCAGTATTTTGCTGCATTTGGCAGAAATCAGCTCATTCGGCCTGAAAATGCTTTTAAGCGCATGAAAACTTACACTCTTGATTTCTGGCTAAATAAAAGCTGTTGCAATGATATTTCCATGCTGAACTGAGTTGTTCTGGGTCAACTAAGAAGGCAAACCCACTTTCCCTTCAGTATTTTGCTGCATTTGGCAGAAATCAGCTCATTCGGCCTGAAAATGCTTTTAAGCGCATAAAAACTTACACTCTTGATTTCTGGCTAAATAAAAGCTGTTGCAATGATATTTCCATGCTGAACTGAGTTGTTCTGGGTCAACTATGAAGGCAAATCAGGTTTCCCTTCAGTATTTTGCTGCAATTGGCAGAAACAAGCATATTTGCTCATTCGGCCTGAAAATTCTTTTAAGTGCATAAAAACTTACACTCTTGATTTCTGGCTAAATAAAAGCTGTTGCAATGATATTTCCATGCTGAACTGAGTTGTTCTGGGTCAACTATGAAGGCAAACCCACTTTCCCTTCAGTATTTTGCTGCATTTGGCAGAAATCAGCTCATTCGGCCTGAAAATGCTTTTAAGCGCATAAAAACTTACACTCTTGATTTCTGGCTAAATAAAAGCTGTTGCAATGATATTTCCATGCTGAACTGAGTTGTTCTGGGTCAACTATGAAGGCAAACCCACTTTCCCTTCAGTATTTTGCTGCATTTGGCAGAAATCAGCTCATTCGGCCTGAAAATGCTTTTAAGCGCATGAAAACTTACACTCTTGATTTCTGGCTAAATAAAATGTGTTGCAATGATATTTCCATGCTGAACTGAGTTGTTCTGGGTCAACTATGAAGGCAAACCCACTTTCGCTTCAGTATTTTGCTGCATTTGGCAGAAATCAGCTAATTTGGCCTGAAAATGCTTTTAAGCGCATAAAATCTTACACTCTTGATTTCTGGCTAAATAAAAGCTGTTGCAATGATATTTCCATGCTGAACTGAGTTGTTCTGGGTCAACTATGAAGGCAAACCCACTTTCCCTTCAGTATTTTGCTGCAATTGGCAGAAACAAGCATATTTGCTCATTCGGCCTGAAAATGCTTTTAAGCGCATAAAAACTTACACTCTTGATTTCTGGCTAAATAAAAGCTGCTGCAATGATATTTCCATGCTGAACTGAGTTTTTCTGGGTCAACTATGAAGGTAAACCCACTTTCCTTTCAGTATTTTGCTGCAATTGGCAGAAACAAGCATATTTGATCATTCGGCCTGAAAATGCTTTTAAGCGCATAAAAACTTACACTCTTGATTTCTGGCTAAATAAAAGCTGTTGCAATGATATTTCCATGCTGAACTGAGTTGTTCTGGGTCAACTATGAAGGCAAACCCACTTTCCTTTCAGTATTTTGCTGCAATTGGCATAAACAAGCATATTTGCTCATTCGGCCTGAAAATGCTTTTAAGCGCATAAAAACTTACACTCTTGATTTCTGGCTAAATAAAAGCTGTTGCAATGATATTTCCATGCTAAACTGAGTTGTTCTGGGTCCAATAAGAAGGCAAACCCACTTTCCCTTCAGTATTTTGCTGCATTTGGCAGAAATCAGCTCATTCGGCCTGAAAATGCTTTTAAGCGCATAAAAACTTACACTCTTGATTTCTGGCTAAATAAAAGCTGTTGCAATGATATTTCCATGCTAAACTGAGTTGTTCTGGGTCCAATAAGAAGGCAAACCCACTTTCCCTTCAGTATTTTGCTGCATTTGGCAGAAATCAGCTCATTCGGCCTGAAAATGCTTTTAAGCGCATGAAAACTTACACTCTTGATTTCTGGCTAAATAAAAGCTGTTGCAATGATATTTCCATGCTGAACTGAGTTGTTCTGGGTCAACTAAGAAGGCAAACCCACTTTCCCTTCAGTATTTTGCTGCATTTGGCAGAAATCAGCTCATTCGGCCTGAAAATGCTTTTAAGCGCATAAAAACTTACACTCTTGATTTCTGGCTAAATAAAAGCTGTTGCAATGATATTTCCATGCTGAACTGAGTTGTTCTGGGTCAACTATGAAGGCAAACCCGCTTTCCCTTCAGTATTTTGCTGCAATTGGCAGAAACAAGCATATTTGCTCATTCGGCCTGAAAATTCTTTTAAGTGCATAAAAACTTACACTCTTGATTTCTGGCTAAATAAAAGCTGTTGCAATGATATTTCCATGCTGAACTGAGTTGTTCTGGGTCAACTATGAAGGCAAACCCACTTTCCCTTCAGTATTTTGCTGCATTTGGCAGAAATCAGCTCATTCGGCCTGAAAATGCTTTTAAGCGCATAAAAACTTACACTCTTGATTTCTGGCTAAATAAAAGCTGTTGCAATGATATTTCCATGCTGAACTGAGTTGTTCTGGGTCAACTATGAAGGCAAACCCACTTTCCCTTCAGTATTTTGCTGCATTTGGCAGAAATCAGCTCATTCGGCCTGAAAATGCTTTTAAGCGCATGAAAACTTACACTCTTGATTTCTGGCTAAATAAAAGCTGTTGCAATGATATTTCCATGCTGAACTGAGTTGTTCTGGGTCAACTAAGAAGGCAAACCCACTTTCCCTTCAGTATTTTGCTGCATTTGGCAGAAATCAGCTCATTCGGCCTGAAAATGCTTTTAAGCGCATAAAAACTTACACTCTTGATGTCTGGCTAAATAAAAGCTTTTGCAATGATATTTCCATGCTGAACTGAGTTGTTCTGGGTCAACTATGAAGGCAAACCCACTTTCCTTTCAGTATTTTGCTGCAATTGGCAGAAACAAGCATATTTGCTCATTCGGCCTGAAAATGCTTTTAAGCGCATAAAAACTTTCACTCTTGATTTCTGGCTAAATAAAAGCTGTTGCAATGATATTTCCATGCTGAACTGAGTTGTTCTGGGTCAACTATGAAGGCAAACCCACTTTCCCTTCAGTATTTTGCTGCAATTGGCAGAAACAAGCATATTTGCTCATTCGGCCTGAAAATGCTTTTAAGCGCATAAAAACTTACACTCTTGATTTCTGGCTAAATAAAAGCTGCTGCAATGATATTTCCATGCTGAACTGAGTTTTTCTGGGTCAACTATGAAGGCAAACCCACTTTCCTTTCAGTATTTTGCTGCAATTGGCAGAAACAAGCATATTTGCTCATTCGGCCTGAAAATGCTTTTAAGCGCATAAAAACTTACACTCTTGATTTCTGGCTAAATAAAAACTGTTGCAATGATATTTCCATGCTGAACTGAGTTGTTCTGGGTCAACTATGAAGGCAAACCCACTTTCCTTTCAGTATTTTGCTGCAATTGGCAGAAACAAGCATATTTGCTCATTCGGCCTGAAACTGCTTTTAAGCGCATAAAAACTTACACTCTTGATTTCTGGCTAAATAAAAGCTGTTGCAATGATATTTCCATGCTGAACTGAGGTGTTCTGGGTCAACTATGAAGGAAAACCCACTTTCCCTTCAGTATTTTGCTGCATTTGGCAGAAATCAGCTCATTCGGCCTGAAAATGCTTTTAAGCGCATAAAGTTTCACTCTTGATTTCTGGCTAAATAAAAGCTGTTGCAATGATATTTCCATGCTGAAGTGAGTTGTTCTGGGTCAGCTATGAAGGCAAACCCACTTTCCCTTCAGTATTTTGCTGCATTTGGCAGAAATCAGCTCATTCGGCCTGAAAATGCTTTTAAGCGCATGAAAACTTACACTCTTGATTTCTGGCTAAATAAAAGCTGTTACAATGATATTTCCATGCTGAACTGAGTTGTTCTGGGTCAATTAAGAAGGCAAACCCACTTTCCCTTCAGTATTTTGCTGCATTTGGCAGAAATCAGCTCATTCGGCCTGAAAATGCTTTTAAGCGCATAAAAACTTACACTCTTGATTTCTGGCTAAATAAAAGCTGTTGCAATGATATTTCCATGCTAAACTGAGTTGTTCTGGGTCAACTATGAAGGCAAACCCACTTTCCTTTCAGTATTTTGCTGCAATTGGCAGAAACAAGCATATTTGCTCATTCGGCCTGAAAATGCTTTTAAGCGCATAAAAACTTTCACTCTTGATTTCTGGCTAAATAAAAGCTGTTGCAATGATATTTCCATGCTGAACTGAGTTGTTCTGGGTCAACTATGAAGGCAAACCCACTTTCCCTTCAGTATTTTGCTGCATTTGGCAGAAATCAGCTCATTTGGCCTGAAAATGCTTTTAATTCAATTCAATTCAATTCAACTTTATTTATATAGCGCCAATTCACAACAAAGTCATCTCAGGGCACTTTACAGAATAAAGTCAAGATTATAAAGATATATAAAGAGAACCCAACAATTCCCCCTGGAGCAAGCCATAGGCAACAGTGGAGAGGAAAAACTCCCTTTAACGGAAGAAACCTCCAGCAGAACCAGGCTCAGGGTGGACGGCCATCTGCCTCGACCGGTTGGGGTGAGTGGAAAGGGGAGAGAGAAAAGAACAGAGCAACAAAAAGCAATAACAAAACATCGGGCAGATTGGTAGGACCAGTAGCTGCATGCTGGAAGACACACAGCTTCAAAGCCGGGGGACACCTGCAGAAAGGGACAGAGAGAGGGGGACAGAGGAGGACAAAGACAACTACGGGAGAGAACACACAGAGTTAATGACATACAGTGGTGAGAATTGCGGGGTGAGAGGAGAGGAGAGATGGTCAAGAGGAGGAAAGGAGCTCAGTGCATTGGGCGGTGGGTCCCCCAGCAGTCTAAGCCTATGGCAGCATAACTATAACTAACTATATGCTTTATTAAAGAGGAAGGTTTTAAGCTTAGACTTAAAAGTAGAGAGGGTGTCTGCTTCCCGAATCTGAACTGGGAGCTGGTTCCACAAGAGAGGAGCTTGATAGCTAAAGGCTCTACCTCCCATTCTACTTTTGGAAATTCTGGGAACCACAAGTAGGCCTGCATTCTGAGAGCGAAGTGGTCTACTGGGATGATATGGTGCTATGAGGTCTTCTATATATGATGGAGCCTGACCATTCAGAGCTTTATATGTAAGAAGCAGGGTTTTAAATTCTATTCTAGATTTAATGGGAAGCCAATGGAGAGAAGCTAGTGAAGGTGAAATATGATCTCTCTTGCTAGTTCCAGTCAGCACTCTTGCTGCAGCATTTTGGATTAATTGCAGGCTCTTTAGGGAGTTACTGGGGCATCCTGAAAGTAGGGAATTACAGTAGTCCAACCTAGAAGTAACAAATGCATGGACCAGTTTTTCGGCATCACTTTGAGACAGTATGCTCCTAATTTTGGCAATGTTCCGTAGGTGGAAGAAGGCCGTTCTAGAGATTTGTTTTATATGTGACTTAAAGGACAGATCCTGATCAAAAATAACTCCAAGGTTCCTTGCAGTAGTACTGGAGGCCAGACTTTATGCCATCTAGGGTAACAATATGGTTGGACATCATATCTCTGAGATTTTTGGGCCCAAATACTATGACTTCAGTTTTGTCTGAGTTTAAAAGTAAAAAATTGTGGGACATCCAGGCCTTTATGTCTTGTAGGCATGCTTGAAGCTTTATTAACTGATTATTTTCATCTGGTTCCATAGATAAATATAGCTGGGTATCATCAGCATAACAGTGGAAATTTATGGAGTGTTTTCTAATAATGTTGCCTAAAGGAGACATATATAAAGTAAAAAGTATTGGTCCTAACACAGAGCCTTGTGGAACTCCATAGCTAACCTTTGTGTGCATGGAGGATTCATCATTAACATGAACAAATTGAAATCTATCAGACAGATAGGATTTAAACCAACCTAGTGCAGTTCCTGTAATTCCAATTTCATGTTCCAGTCTCTGTAATAAAATGTTATGATCAATGGTATCAAATGCGGCACTAAGATCTAACAGAACAAGTATGGAGATGAGTCCATTATCTGAGGCCATGAGAAGATCGTTGGTGACTTTTACCAGTGCTGTTTCTGTACTATGATGAACTCTAAATCCTGACTGAAACTCTTCATACAAATTATTCCTATGGAGGTGATCACATAATTGTTTTGCGACTACTTTTTCAATTATTTTAGAAATAAAGGGGAGATTAGATATTGGTCTGTAATTGGCTAAAACACCTGGGTCAAGACAGGGTTTTTTAAGTAATGGTTTAATTACAGCTACCTTATAGGCCTGTGGTACATAGCCTGTTTCTAAAGATAGATTGATGATATCTAATATGAACGTATCTATTAAGGGTAAAGCTTCCTTGAGCAGCTTAGTTGGAATAGGGTCTAGCAGACAGGTTGTTGGTTTAGATGAGGTAATAATTGAAGTTAGCTCAAGCGAACCCGAACCTCATTCGGCCTGAAAATGCTTTTAAGCGCATAAAAACTTACACTCTTGATTTCTGGCTAAGTAAAAGCTGTTGCAATGATATTTCCATGCTGAACTGAGTTGTTCTGGGTCAACTATGAAGGCAAACCCACTTTCCCTTCAGTATTTTGCTGCATTTGGCAGAAATCAGCTCATTCGGCCTGAAAATGCTTTTAAGCGCATAAAAACTTACACTCTTGATTTCTGGCTAAATAAAAGCTGTTGCAATGATATTTCCATGCTGAACTGAGTTGTTCTGGGTCAACTATGAAGGCAAACCCACTTTCCTTTCAGTATTTTGCTGCAATTGGCAGAATTCAGCTCATTCGGCCTGAAAATGCTTTTAGGCGCATAAAAACTTACACTCTTGATTTCTGGCTAAATAAAAGCTGTTGCAATGATATTTCCATGCTGAACTGAGTTGTTCTGGGTCAACTATGAAGGCAAACCCACTTTCCTTTCAGTATTTTGCTGCAATTGGCAGAATTCAGCTCATTCGGCCTGAAAATGCTTTTAAGCGCATAAAAACTTACACTCTTGATTTCTGGCTAAATAAAAGCTGTTGCAATGATATTTCCATGCTAAACTGAGTTGTTCTGGGTCCAATAAGAAGGCAAACCCACTTTCCTTTCAGTATTTTTCTGCAATTGGCAAAAACAAGCATATTTGCTCCTTCGGCCTGAAAATGCTTTTAAACGCATAAAAACTTACACTCTTGATTTCTGGCTAAATAAAAGGTGTTGCAATGATATTTCCATGCTGAACTGAGTTGTTCTGGGTCAACTATGAAGGCAAACCCACTTTCCCTTCAGTATTTTGCTGCATTTGGCAGAAATCAGCTCATTCGGCCTGAAAATGCTTTTAAGCGCATAAAAACTTACACTCTTGATTTCTGGCTAAATAAAAGCTGTTGCAATGATATTTCCATGCTGAACTGAGTTGTTCTGGGTCAACTATGAAGGCAAACCCCATCTCCCTTCAGTATTTTGCTGCATTTGGCAGAAATCAGCTCATTCGGCCTGAAAATGCTTTTAAGCGCATAAAAACTTACACTCTTGATTTCTGGCTAAATAAAAGCTGTTGCAATGATATTTCCATGCTGAACTGAGTTGTTCTGGGTCAACTATGAAGGCAAACCCACTTTCCCTTCAGTATGTTGCTGCATTTGGCAGAAATCAGCTCATTCGGCCTGAAAATGCTTTTAAGCGCATAAAAACTTTCACTCTTGATTTCTGGCTAAATGAAAGCTGTTGCAATGATATTTCCATGCTGAACTGAGTTGTTCTGGGTCAACTATGAAGGCAAACCCACTTTCCCTTCAGTATTTTGCTGCAATTGGCATAAACAAGCATATTTGCTCATTCGGCCTGAAAATGCTTTTAAGCGCATAAAAACTTACACTCTTGATTTTTGGCTAAACAAAAGCTGTTGCAATGATATTTCCATGCTGAACTGAGTTGTTCTGGGTCAACTATGAAGGCAAACCCACTTTCGATTCAGTATTTTGCTGCATTTGGCAGAAATCAGCTCATTTGGCCTGAAAATGCTTTTAATTCAATTCAATTCAATTCAACTTTATTTATATAGCGCCAATTCACAACAAAGTCATCTCAGGGCACTTTACAGAATAAAGTCAAGATTATAAAGATATATAAAGAGAACCCAACAATTCCCCCTGGAGCAAGCCATAGGCAACAGTGGAGAGGAAAAACTCCCTTTAACGGAAGAAACCTCCAGCAGAACCAGGCTCAGGGTGGACGGCCATCTGCCTCGACCGGTTGGGGTGAGTGGAAAGGGGAGAGAGAAAAGAACAGAGCAACAAAAAGCAATAACAAAACATCGGGCAGATTGGTAGGACCAGTAGCTGCATGCTGGAAGACACACAGCTTCAAAGCCGGGGGACACCTGCAGAAAGGGACAGAGAGAGGGGGACAGAGGAGGACAAAGACAACTACGGGAGAGAACACACAGAGTTAATGACATACAGTGGTGAGAATTGCAGGGTGAGAGGAGAGGAGAGATGGTCAAGAGGAGGAAAGGAGCTCAGTGCATTGGGCGGTGGGTCCCCCAGCAGTCTAAGCCTATGGCAGCATAACTATAACTAACTATATGCTTTATTAAAGAGGAAGGTTTTAAGCTTAGACTTAAAAGTAGAGAGGGTGTCTGCTTCCCGAATCTGAACTGGGAGCTGGTTCCACAAGAGAGGAGCTTGATAGCTAAAGGCTCTACCTCCCATTCTACTTTTGGAAATTCTGGGAACCACAAGTAGGCCTGCATTCTGAGAGCGAAGTGGTCTACTGGGATGATATGGTGCTATGAGGTCTTCTATATATGATGGAGCCTGACCATTCAGAGCTTTATATGTAAGAAGCAGGGTTTTAAATTCTATTCTAGATTTAATGGGAAGCCAATGGAGAGAAGCTAGTGAAGGTGAAATATGATCTCTCTTTCCTAATCCAGTCAGCACTCTTGCTGCAGCATTTTGGATTAATTGCAGGCTCTTTAGGGAGTTACTGGGGCATCCTGAAAGTAGGGAATTACAGTAGTCCAACCTAGAAGTAACAAATGCATGGACCAGTTTTTCGGCATCACTTTGAGACAGTATGCTCCTAATTTTGGCAATGTTCCGTAGGTGGAAGAAGGCCGTTCTTGAGATTTGTTTTATATGTGACTTAAAGGACAGATCCTGATCAAAAATAACTCCAAGGTTCCTTGCAGTAGTACTGGAGGCCAGACTTTATGCCATCTAGGGTAACAATATGGTTGGACATCATATCTCTGAGATTTTTGGGCCCAAATACTATGACTTCAGTTTTGTCTGAGTTTAAAAGTAAAAAATTGTGGGACATCCAGGCCTTTATGTCTTGTAGGCATGCTTGAAGCTTTATTAACTGATTATTTTCATCTGGTTCCATAGATAAATATAGCTGGGTATCATCAGCATAACAGTGGAAATTTATGGAGTGTTTTCTAATAATGTTGCCTAAAGGAGACATATATAAAGTAAAAAGTATTGGTCCTAACACAGAGCCTTGTGGAACTCCATAGCTAACCTTTGTGTGCATGGAGGATTCATCATTAACATGAACAAATTGAAATCTATCAGACAGATAGGATTTAAACCAACCTAGTGCAGTTCCTGTAATTCCAATTTCATGTTCCAGTCTCTGTAATAAAATGTTATGATCAATGGTATCAAATGCGGCACTAAGATCTAACAGAACAAGTATGGAGATGAGTCCATTATCTGAGGCCATGAGAAGATCGTTGGTGACTTTTACCAGTGCTGTTTCTGTACTATGATGAACTCTAAATCCTGACTGAAACTCTTCATACAAATTATTCCTATGGAGGTGATCACATAATTGTTTTGCGACTACTTTTTCAATTATTTTAGAAATAAAGGGGAGATTAGATATTGGTCTGTAATTGGCTAAAACACCTGGGTCAAGACAGGGTTTTTTAAGTAATGGTTTAATTACAGCTACCTTATAGGCCTGTGGTACATAGCCTGTTTCTAAAGATAGATTGATGATATCTAATATGAACGTATCTATTAAGGGTAAAGCTTCCTTGAGCAGCTTAGTTGGAATAGGGTCTAGCAGACAGGTTGTTGGTTTAGATGAGGTAATAATTGAAGTTAGCTCAAGCGAACCCGAACCTCATTCGGCCTGAAAATGCTTTTAAGCGCATAAAAACTTACACTCTTGATTTCTGGCTAAATAAAAGCTGTTGCAATGATATTTCCATGCTGAACTGAGGTGTTCTGGGTCAACTATGAAGGCAAACCCACTTTCCCTTCAGTATTTTGCTGCATTTGGCAGAAATCAGCTCATTTGGCCTGAAAATGCTTTTAAGCGCATAAAGTTTCACTCTTGATTTCTGGCTAAATAAACGCTGCTGCAATGATATTTCCATGCTGAACTGAGTTGTTCTGGGTCAACTATGAAGGCAAACCCACTTTCCCTTCAGTATTTTGCTGCATTTGGCAGAAATCAGCTCATTTGGCCTGAAAATGCTTTTAAGCGCATAAAAACTTACACTCTTGATTTCTGGCTAAATAAAAGCTGTTGCAATGATATTTCCATGCTGAACTGAGTTGTTCTGGGTCAACTATGAAGGCAAACCCGCTTTCCCTTCAGTATTTTGCTGCAATTGGCAGAAACAAGCATATTTGCTCATTCGGCCTGAAAATGCTTTTAAGCGCATAAAAACTTACACTCTTGATTTCTGGCTAAATAAAAGCTGTTGCAATGATATTTCCATGCTGAACTGAGTTGTTCTGGGTCAACTATGAAGGCAAACCCACTTTCCTTTCAGTATTTTGCTGCATTTGGCAGAAATCAGCTCATTCGGCCTGAAAATGCTTTTAAGCGCATAAAAACTTACACTCTTGATTTCTGGCTAAATAAAAGCTGTTGCAAAGATATTTCCATGCTGAACTGAGGTGTTCTGGGTCAACTATGAAGGCAAACCCACTTTCCTTTCAGTATTTTGCTGCAATTGGCATAAACAAGCATATTTGCTCATTCGGCCTGAAAATGCTTTTAAGCGCATAAAAACTTACACTCTTGATTTCTGGCTAAATAAAAGCTGTTGCAATGATATTTCCATGCTGAACTGAGTTGTTCTGGGTCAACTATGAAGGCAAACCCACTTTCCCTTCAGTATTTTGCTGCAATTGGCAGAAATCAGCTCATTCGGCCTGAAAATGCTTTTAAGCGCATAAAAACTTACACTCTTGATTTCTGGCTAAATAAAAGCTGTTGCAATGATATTTCCATGCTGAACTGAGTTGTTCTGGGTCAACTATGAAGGCAAACCCGCTTTCCCTTCAGTATTTTGCTGCAATTGGCAGAAACAAGCATATTTGCTCATTCGGCCTGAAAATGCTTTTAAGCGCATAAAAACTTACACTCTTGATTTCTGGCTAAATAAAACCTGTTGCAATGATATTTCCATGCTGAACTGAGTTGTTCAGGGTCAACTATGAAGGCAAACCAGGTTTCCCTTCAGTATTTTGCTGCATTTGGCAGAAATCAGCTCATTCGGCCTGAAAATGCTTTTAAGCGCATAAAAACTTACACTCTTGATTTATGGCTAAATAAAAGCTGTTGCAATGATATTTCCATGCTGAACTGAGTTGTTCTGGGTCAACTATGAAGGCAAACCCACTTTCCCTTAAGTATTTTGCTGCAATTGGCAGAAACAAGCATATTTGCTCATTCGGCCTGAAAATTGTTTTAAGCGCATAAAAACTTACACTCTTGATTTCTGGCTAAGTAAAAGCTGTTGCAATGATATTTCCATGCTGAACTGAGTTGTTCTGGGTCAACTATGAAGGCAAACCCACTTTCCCTTCAGTATTTTGCTGCATTTGGCAGAAATCAGCTCATTCGGCCTGAAAATGCTTTTAAGCGCATAAAAACTTACACTCTTGATTTCTGGCTAAATAAAAGCTGTTGCAATGATATTTCCATGCTGAACTGAGTTGTTCTGGGTCAACTATGAAGGCAAACCCACTTTCCTTTCAGTATTTTGCTGCAATTGGCAGAATTCAGCTCATTCGGCCTGAAAATGCTTTTAAGCGCATAAAAACTTACACTCTTGATTTCTGGCTAAATAAAAGCTGTTGCAATGATATTTCCATGCTGAACTGAGTTGTTCTGGGTCAACTATGAAGGCAAACCCACTTTCCTTTCAGTATTTTGCTGCAATTGGCAGAATTCAGCTCATTCGGCCTGAAAATGCTTTTAAGCGCATAAAAACTTACACTCTTGATTTCTGGCTAAATAAAAGCTGTTGCAATGATATTTCCATGCTAAACTGAGTTGTTCTGGGTCCAATAAGAAGGCAAACCCACTTTCCTTTCAGTATTTTTCTGCAATTGGCAAAAACAAGCATATTTGCTCCTTCGGCCTGAAAATGCTTTTAAACGCATAAAAACTTACACTCTTGATTTCTGGCTAAATAAAAGGTGTTGCAATGATATTTCCATGCTGAACTGAGTTGTTCTGGGTCAACTATGAAGGCAAACCCACTTTCCCTTCAGTATTTTGCTGCATTTGGCAGAAATCAGCTCATTCGGCCTGAAAATGCTTTTAAGCGCATAAAAACTTACACTCTTGATTTCTGGCTAAATAAAAGCTGTTGCAATGATATTTCCATGCTGAACTGAGTTGTTCTGGGTCAACTATGAAGGCAAACCCCATCTCCCTTCAGTATTTTGCTGCATTTGGCAGAAATCAGCTCATTCGGCCTGAAAATGCTTTTAAGCGCATAAAAACTTACACTCTTGATTTCTGGCTAAATAAAAGCTGTTGCAATGATATTTCCATGCTGAACTGAGTTGTTCTGGGTCAACTATGAAGGCAAACCCACTTTCCCTTCAGTATGTTGCTGCATTTGGCAGAAATCAGCTCATTCGGCCTGAAAATGCTTTTAAGCGCATAAAAACTTTCACTCTTGATTTCTGGCTAAATGAAAGCTGTTGCAATGATATTTCCATGCTGAACTGAGTTGTTCTGGGTCAACTATGAAGGCAAACCCACTTTCCCTTCAGTATTTTGCTGCAATTGGCAGAAACAAGCATATTTGCTCATTCGGCCTGAAAATGCTTTTAAGCGCATAAAAACTTACACTCTTGATTTCTGGCTAAATAAAAGCTGTTGCAATGATATTTCCATGCTGAACTGGGGTGTTCTGGGTCAACTATGAAGGCAAACCCAATTTCCCTTCAGTATTTTGCTGCATTTGGCAGAAATCAGCTCATTCGGCCTGAAAATGCTTTTAAGCGCATAAAAACTTACACTCTTGATTTCTGGCTAAATAAAAGCTGTTGCAATGATATTTCCATGCTGAACTGAGTTGTTCTGGGTCAACTATGAAGGCAAACCCACTTTCCCTTCAGTATTTTGCTGCAATTGGCAGAAACAAGCATATTTGCTCATTCGGCCTGAAAATTGTTTTAAGCGCATAAAAACTTACACTCTTGATTTCTGGCTAAGTAAAAGCTGTTGCAATGATATTTCCATGCTGAACTGAGTTGTTCTAGGTCAACTATGAAGGCAAACCCACTTTCCCTTCAGTATTTTGCTGCATTTGGCAGAAATCAGCTCATTCGGCCTGAAAATGCTTTTAAGCGCATAAAAACTTACACTCTTGATTTCTGGCTAAATAAAAGCTGTTGCAATGATATTTCCATGCTGAACTGAGTTGTTCTGGGTCAACTATGAAGGCAAACCCACTTTCCCTTCAGTATTTTGCTGCAATTGGCATAAACAAGCATATTTGCTCATTCGGCCTGAAAATGCTTTTAAGCGCATAAAAACTTACACTCTTGATTTCTGGCTAAATAAAAGCTGTTGCAATGATATTTCCATGCTGAACTGAGTTGTTCTGGGTCAACTATGAAGGCAAACCCACTTTCGCTTCAGTATTTTGCTGCAATTGGCAGAAACAAGCATATTTGCTCATTCGGCCTGAAAATGCTTTTAAGCGCATAAAAACTTACACTCTTGATTTCTGGCTAAATAAAAACTGTTGCAATGATATTTCCATGCTGAACTGAGTTGTTCTGGGTCAACTATGAAGGCAAACCCACTTTCCTTTCAGTATTTTTCTGCAATTGGCAGAAACAAGCATATTTGCTCATTCGGCCTGAAAATGCTTTTAAGCGCATAAAAACTTACACTCTTGATTTCTGGCTAAATAAAAGCTGTTGCAATGATATTTCCATGCTGAACTGAGGTGTTCTGGGTCAACTATGAAGGCAAACCCACTTTCCCTTCAGTATTTTGCTGCATTTGGCAGAAATCAGCTCATTCGGCCTGAAAATGCTTTTAAGCGCATAAAGTTTCACTCTTGATTTCTGGCTAAATAAAAGCTGTTGCAATGATATTTCCATGCTGAAGTGAGTTGTTCTGGGTCAACTATGAAGGCAAACCCACTTTCCCTTCAGTATTTTGCTGCATTTGGCAGAAATCAGCTCATTCGGCCTGAAAATGCTTTTAAGCGCATGAAAACTTACACTCTTGATTTCTGGCTAAATAAAAGCTGTTGCAATGATATTTCCATGCTGAACTGAGTTGTTCTGGGTCAACTAAGAAGGCAAACCCACTTTCCCTTCAGTATTTTGCTGCATTTGGCAGAAATCAGCTCATTCGGCCTGAAAATGCTTTTAAGCGCATAAAAACTTACACTCTTGATTTCTGGCTAAATAAAAGCTGTTGCAATGATATTTCCATGCTAAACTGAGTTGTTCTGGGTCAACTATGAAGGCAAACCCACTTTCCCTTCAGTATTTTCTGCAATTGGCAGAAACAAGCATATTTGCTCATTCGGCCTGAAAATGCTTTTAAGCGCATAAAAACTTTCACTCTTTATTTCTGGCTAAATAAAAGCTGTTGCAATGATATTTCCATGCTGAACTGAGTTGTTCTGGGTCAACTATGAAGGCAAACCCACTTTCCTTCAGTATTTTGCTGCAATTGGCATAAACAAGCATATTTGCTCATTCGGCCTGAAAATGCTTTTAAGCGCATAAAAACGTACACTCTTGATTTCTGGCTAAATAAAAACTGTTGCAATGATATTTCCATGCTGAACTGAGTTGTTCTGGGTCAACTATGAAGGCAAACCCACTTTCCTTTCAGTATTTTGCTGCAATTGGCAGAAACAAGCATATTTGCTCATTCGGCCTGAAAATGCTTTTAAGCGCATAAAAACTTACACTCTTGATTTCTGGCTAAATAAAAACTGTTGCAATGATATTTCCATGCTGAACTGAGTTGTTCTGGGTCAACTATGAAGGCAAACCCACTTTCCCTTCAGTATTTTGCTGCATTTGGCAGAAATCAGCTCATTTGGCCTGAAAATGCTTTTAATTCAATTAAATTCAATTCAACTTTATTTATATAGCGCCAATTCACAACAAAGTCATCTCAGGGCACTTTACAGAATAAAGTCAAGATTATAAAGATATATAAAGAGAACCCAACAATTCCCCCTGGAGCAAGCCATAGGCAACAGTGGAGAGGAAAAACTCCCTTTAACGGAAGAAACCTCCAGCAGAACCAGGCTCAGGGTGGACGGCCATCTGCCTCGACCGGTTGGGGTGAGTGGAAAGGGGAAAGAGAAAAGAACAGAGCAACAAAAAGCAATAACAAAACATCGGGCAGATTGGTAGGACCAGTAGCTGCATGCTGGAAGACACACAGCTTCAAAGCCGGGGGACACCTGCAGAAAGGGACAGAGAGAGGGGGACAGAGGAGGACAAAGACAACTACGGGAGAGAACACACAGAGTTAATGACATACAGTGGTGAGAATTGCGGGGTGAGAGGAGAGGAGAGATGGTCAAGAGGAGGAAAGGAGCTCAGTGCATTGGGCGGTGGGTCCCCCAGCAGTCTAAGCCTATGGCAGCATAACTATAACTAACTATATGCTTTATTAAAGAGGAAGGTTTTAAGCTTAGACTTAAAAGTAGAGAGGGTGTCTGCTTCCCGAATCTGAACTGGGAGCTGGTTCCACAAGAGAGGAGCTTGATAGCTAAAGGCTCTACCTCCCATTCTACTTTTGGAAATTCTGGGAACCACAAGTAGGCCTGCATTCTGAGAGCGAAGTGGTCTACTGGGATGATATGGTGCTATGAGGTCTTCTATATATGATGGAGCCTGACCATTCAGAGCTTTATATGTAAGAAGCAGGGTTTTAAATTCTATTCTAGATTTAATGGGAAGCCAATGGAGAGAAGCTAGTGAAGGTGAAATATGATCTCTCTTTCCTAATCCAGTCAGCACTCTTGCTGCAGCATTTTGGATTAATTGCAGGCTCTTTAGGGAGTTACTGGGGCATCCTGAAAGTAGGGAATTACAGTAGTCCAACCTAGAAGTAACAAATGCATGGACCAGTTTTTCGGCATCACTTTGAGACAGTATGCTCCTAATTTTGGCAATGTTCCGTAGGTGGAAGAAGGCCGTTCTTGAGATTTGTTTTATATGTGACTTAAAGGACAGATCCTGATCAAAAATAACTCCAAGGTTCCTTGCAGTAGTACTGGAGGCCAGACTTATGCCATCTAGGGTAACAATATGGTTGGACATCATATCTCTGAGATTTTTGGGCCCAAATACTATGACTTCAGTTTTGTCTGAGTTTAAAAGTAAAAAATTGTGGGACATCCAGGCCTTTATGTCTTGTAGGCATGCTTGAAGCTTTATTAACTGATTATTTTCATCTGGTTCCATAGATAAATATAGCTGGGTATCATCAGCATAACAGTGGAAATTTATGGAGTGTTTTCTAATAATGTTGCCTAAAGGAGACATATATAAAGTAAAAAGTATTGGTCCTAACACAGAGCCTTGTGGAACTCCATAGCTAACCTTTGTGTGCATGGAGGATTCATCATTAACATGAACAAATTGAAATCTATCAGACAGATAGGATTTAAACCAACCTAGTGCAGTTCCTGTAATTCCAATTTCATGTTCCAGTCTCTGTAATAAAATGTTATGATCAATGGTATCAAATGCGGCACTAAGATCTAACAGAACAAGTATGGAGATGAGTCCATTATCTGAGGCCATGAGAAGATCGTTGGTGACTTTTACCAGTGCTGTTTCTGTACTATGATGAACTCTAAATCCTGACTGAAACTCTTCATACAAATTATTCCTATGGAGGTGATCACATAATTGTTTTGCGACTACTTTTTCAATTATTTTAGAAATAAAGGGGAGATTAGATATTGGTCTGTAATTGGCTAAAACACCTGGGTCAAGACAGGGTTTTTTAAGTAATGGTTTAATTACAGCTACCTTATAGGCCTGTGGTACATAGCCTGTTTCTAAAGATAGATTGATGATATCTAATATGAACGTATCTATTAAGGGTAAAGCTTCCTTGAGCAGCTTAGTTGGAATAGGGTCTAGCAGACAGGTTGTTGGTTTAGATGAGGTAATAATTGAAGTTAGCTCAAGCGAACCCGAACCTCATTCGGCCTGAAAATGCTTTTAAGCGCATAAAAACTTACACTCTTGATTTCTGGCTAAATAAAAGCTGTTGCAATGATATTTCCATGCTGAACTGAGTTGTTCTGGGTCAACTATGAAGGCAAACCCGCTTTCCCTTCAGTATTTTGCTGCAATTGGCAGAAACAAGCATATTTGCTCATTCGGCCTGAAAATGCTTTTAAGCGCATAAAAACTTACACTCTTGATTTCTGGCTAAATAAAAGCTGTTGCAATGATATTTCCATGCTGAACTGAGTTGTTCTGGGTCAACTATGAAGGCAAACCCACTTTCCCTTCAGTATTTTGCTGCAATTGGCAGAAACAAGCATATTTGCTCATTCGGCCTGAAAATGCTTTTAAGCGCATAAAAACTTACACTCTTGATTTCTGGCTAAATAAAAGCTGTTGCAATGATATTTCCATGCTGAACTGAGGTGTTCTGGGTCAACTATGAAGGCAAACCCACTTTCCCTTCAGTATTTTGCTGCATTTGGCAGAAATCAGCTCATTTGGCCTGAAAATGCTTTTAGGGCATAAAGTTTCACTCTTGATTTCTGGCTAAATAAACGCTGCTGCAATGATATTTCCATGCTGAACTGAGTTGTTCTGGGTCAACTATGAAGGCAAACCCACTTTCCCTTCAGTATTTTGCTGCATTTGGCAGAAATCAGCTCATTGGGCCTGAAAATGCTCTTAAGCGCATAAAAACTTACACTCTTGATTTCTGGCTAAATAAAAGCTGTTGCAATGATATTTCCATGCTGAACTGAGTTGTTCTGGGTCAACTATGAAGGCAAACCCGCTTTCCCTTCAGTATTTTGCTGCAATTGGCAGAAACAAGCATATTTGCTCATTCGGCCTGAAAATGCTTTTAAGCGGATAAAAACTTACACTCTTGATTTCTGGCTAAATAAAAGCTGTTGCAATGATATTTCCATGCTGAACTGAGTTGTTCTGGGTCAACTATGAAGGCAAACCCACTTTCCTTTCAGTATTTTGCTGCATTTGGCAGAAATCAGCTCATTCGGCCTGAAAATGCTTTTAAGCGCATAAAAACTTACACTCTTGATTTCTGGCTAAATAAAAGCTGTTGCAAAGATATTTCCATGCTGAACTGAGGTGTTCTGGGTCAACTATGAAGGCAAACCCACTTTCCTTTCAGTATTTTGCTGCAATTGGCATAAACAAGCATATTTGCTCATTCGGCCTGAAAATGCTTTTAAGCGCATAAAAACTTACACTCTTGATTTCTGGCTAAATAAAAGCTGTTGCAATGATATTTCCATGCTGAACTGAGTTGTTCTGGGTCAACTATGAAGGCAAACCCATTTTCCCTTCAGTATTTTGCTGCAATTGGCAGAAATCAGCTCATTCGGCCTGAAAATGCTTTTAAGCGCATAAAAACTTACACTCTTGATTTCTGGCTAAATAAAAGCTGTTGCAATGATATTTCCATGCTGAACTGAGTTGTTCTGGGTCAACTATGAAGGCAAACCCGCTTTCCCTTCAGTATTTTGCTGCAATTGGCAGAAACAAGCATATTTGCTCATTCGGCCTGAAAATGCTTTAAAGCGCATAAAAACTTACACTCTTGATTTCTGGCTAAATAAAACCTGTTGCAATGATATTTCCATGCTGAACTGAGTTGTTCTGGGTCAACTATGAAGGCAAACCAGGTTTCCCTTCAGTATTTTGCTGCATTTGGCAGAAATCAGCTCATTCGGCCTGAAAATGCTTTTAAGCGCATAAAAACTTACACTCTTGATTTATGGCTAAATAAAAGCTGTTGCAATGATATTTCCATGCTGAACTGAGTTGTTCTGGGTCAACTATGAAGGCAAACCCACTTTCCCTTCAGTATTTTGCTGCAATTGGCAGAAACAAGCATATTTGCTCATTCGGCCTGAAAATTGTTTTAAGCGCATAAAAACTTACACTCTTGATTTCTGGCTAAGTAAAAGCTGTTGCAATGATATTTCCATGCTGAACTGAGTTGTTCTGGGTCAACTATGAAGGCAAACCCACTTTCCCTTCAGTATTTTGCTGCATTTGGCAGAAATCAGCTCATTCGGCCTGAAAATGCTTTTAAGCGCATAAAAACTTACACTCTTGATTTCTGGCTAAATAAAAGCTGTTGCAATGATATTTCCATGCTGAACTGAGTTGTTCTGGGTCAACTATGAAGGCAAACCCACTTTCCTTTCAGTATTTTGCTGCAATTGGCAGAATTCAGCTCATTCGGCCTGAAAATGCTTTTAAGCGCATAAAAACTTACACTCTTGATTTCTGGCTAAATAAAAGCTGTTGCAATGATATTTCCATGCTGAACTGAGTTGTTCTGGGTCAACTATGAAGGCAAACCCACTTTCCTTTCAGTATTTTGCTGCAATTGGCAGAATTCAGCTCATTCGGCCTGAAAATGCTTTTAAGCGCATAAAAACTTACACTCTTGATTTCAGGCTAAATAAAAGCTGTTGCAATGATATTTCCATGCTAAACTGAGTTGTTCTGGGTCCAATAAGAAGGCAAACCCACTTTCCTTTCAGTATTTTTCTGCAATTGGCAAAAACAAGCATATTTGCTCCTTCGGCCTGAAAATGCTTTTAAACGCATAAAAACTTACACTCTTGATTTCTGGCTAAATAAAAGCTGTTGCAATGATATTTCCATGCTGAACTGAGTTGTTCTGGGTCAACTATGAAGGCAAACCCCATCTCCCTTCAGTATTTTGCTGCATTTGGCAGAAATCAGCTCATTCGGCCTGAAAATGCTTTTAAGCGCATAAAAACTTACACTCTTGATTTCTGGCTAAATAAAAGCTGTTGCAATGATATTTCCATGCTGAACTGAGTTGTTCTGGGTCAACTATGAAGGCAAACCCCATCTCCCTTCAGTATTTTGCTGCATTTGGCAGAAATCAGCTCATTCGGCCTGAAAATGCTTTTAAGCGCATAAAAACTTACACTCTTGATTTCTGGCTAAATAAAAGCTGTTGCAATGATATTTCCATGCTGAACTGAGTTGTTCTGGGTCAACTATGAAGGCAAACCCACTTTCCCTTCAGTATGTTGCTGCATTTGGCAGAAATCAGCTCATTCGGCCTGAAAATGCTTTTAAGCGCATAAAAACTTTCACTCTTGATTTCTGGCTAAATGAAAGCTGTTGCAATGATATTTCCATGCTGAACTGAGTTGTTCTGGGTCAACTATGAAGGCAAACCCACTTTCCCTTCAGTATTTTGCTGCAATTGGCATAAACAAGCATATTTTCTCATTCGGCCTGAAAATGCTTTTAAGCGCATAAAAACTTACACTCTTGATTTTTGGCTAAACAAAAGCTGTTGCAATGATATTTCCATGCTGAACTGAGTTGTTCTGGGTCAACTATGAAGGCAAACCCACTTTCGATTCAGTATTTTGCTGCATTTGGCAGAAATCAGCTCATTTGGCCTGAAAATGCTTTTAAGCGCATAAAAACTTACACTCTTGATTTCTGGCTAAATAAAAACTGTTGCAATGATATTTCCATGCTGAACTGGGGTGTTCTGGGTCAACTATGAAGGCAAACCCACTTTCCTTTCAGTATTTTGCTGCAATTGGCAGAAACAAGCATATTTGCTCATTCGGCCTGAAAATGCTTTTAAGCGCATAAAAACTTACACTCTTGATTTCTGGCTAAATAAAAGCTGTTGCAATGATATTTCCATGCTGAACTGGGGTGTTCTGGGTCAACTATGAAGGCAAACCCACTTTCCCTTCAGTATTTTGCTGCATTTGGCAGAAATCAGCTCATTCGGCCTGAAAATGCTTTTAAGCGCATAAAAACTTACACTCTTGATTTCTGGCTAAATAAAAGCTGTTGCAATGATATTTCCATGCTGAACTGAGTTGTTCTGGGTCAACTATGAAGGCAAACCCACTTTCCCTTCAGTATTTTGCTGCAATTGGCATAAACAAGCATATTTGCTCATTCGGCCTGAAAATGCTTTTAAGCGCATAAAAACTTACACTCTTGATTTTTGGCTAAACAAAAGCTGTTGCAATGATATTTCCATGCTGAACTGAGTTGTTCTGGGTCAACTATGAAGGCAAACCCACTTTCGCTTCAGTATTTTGCTGCATTTGGCAGAAATCAGCTCATTTGGCCTGAAAATGCTTTTAAGCGCATAAAAACTTACACTCTTGATTTCTGGCTAAATAAAAACTGTTGCAATGATATTTCCATGCTGAACTGAGTTGTTCTGGGTCAACTATGAAGGCAAACCCACTTTCCTTTCAGTATTTTGCTGCAATTGGCAGAAACAAGCATATTTGCTCATTCGGCCTGAAAATGCTTTTAAGCGCATAAAAACTTACACTCTTGATTTCTGGCTAAATAAAAGCTGTTGCAATGATATTTCCATGCTGAACTGAGTTGTTCTGGGTCAACTATGAAGGCAAACCCACTTTCCCTTCAGTATTTTGCTGCATTTGGCAGAAATCAGCTCATTCGGCCTGAAAATGCTTTTAAGCGCATAAAAACTTACACTCTTGATTTCTGGCTAAATAAAAGCTGTTGCAATGATATTTCCATGCTGAACTGAGTTGTTCTGGGTCAACTATGAAGGCAAACCCACTTTCCCTTCAGTATTTTGCTGCAATTGGCATAAACAAGCATATTTGCTCATTCGGCCTGAAAATGCTTTTAAGCGCATAAAAACTTACACTCTTGATTTCTGGCTAAATAAAAGCTGTTGCAATGATATTTCCATGCTGAACTGAGTTGTTCTGGGTCAACTATGAAGGCAAACCCACTTTCTTTCAGTATTTTGCTGCAATTGGCAGAAACAAGCATATTTGCTCATTCGGCCTGAAAATGCTTTTAAGCGCATAAAAACTTACACTCTTGATTTCTGGCTAAATAAAAGCTGTTGCAATGATATTTCCATGCTGAACTGAGGTGTTCTGGGTCAACTATGAAGGCAAACCCACTTTCCCTTCAGTATTTTGCTGCATTTGGCAGAAATCAGCTCATTCGGCCTGAAAATGCTTTTAAGCGCATAAAGTTTCACTCTTGATTTCTGGCTAAATAAAAGCTGTTGCAATGATATTTCCATGCTGAAGTGAGTTGTTCTGGGTCAACTATGAAGGCAAACCCACTTTCCCTTCAGTATTTTGCTGCATTTGGCAGAAATCAGCTCATTCGGCCTGAAAATGCTTTTAAGCGCATGAAAACTTACACTCTTGATTTCTGGCTAAATAAAAGCTGTTGCAATGATATTTCCATGCTGAACTGAGTTGTTCTGGGTCAACTAAGAAGGCAAACCCACTTTCCCTTCAGTATTTTGCTGCATTTGGCAGAAATCAGCTCATTCGGCCTGAAAATGCTTTTAAGCGCATAAAAACTTACACTCTTGATTTCTGGCTAAATAAAAGCTGTTGCAATGATATTTCCATGCTAAACTGAGTTGTTCTGGGTCAACTATGAAGGCAAACCCACTTTCCTTTCAGTATTTTCTGCAATTGGCAGAAACAAGCATATTTGCTCATTCGGCCTGAAAATGCTTTTAAGCGCATAAAAACTTTCACTCTTGATTTCTGGCTAAATAAAAGCTGTTGCAATGATATTTCCATGCTGAACTGAGTTGTTCTGGGTCAACTATGAAGGCAAACCCACTTTCCCTTCAGTATTTTGCTGCAATTGGCATAAACAAGCATATTTGCTCATTCGGCCTGAAAATGCTTTTAAGCGCATAAAAACGTACACTCTTGATTTCTGGCTAAATAAAAACTGTTGCAATGATATTTCCATGCTGAACTGAGTTGTTCTGGGTCAACTATGAAGGCAAACCCACTTTCCTTTCAGTATTTTGCTGCAATTGGCAGAAACAAGCATATTTGCTCATTCGGCCTGAAAATGCTTTTAAGCGCATAAAAACTTACACTCTTGATTTCTGGCTAAATAAAAACTGTTGCAATGATATTTCCATGCTGAACTGAGTTGTTCTGGGTCAACTATGAAGGCAAACCCACTTTCCCTTCAGTATTTTGCTGCATTTGGCAGAAATCAGCTCATTTGGCCTGAAAATGCTTTTAATTCAATTCAATTCAATTCAACTTTATTTATATAGCGCCAATTCACAACAAAGTCATCTCAGGGCACTTTACAGAATAAAGTCAAGATTATAAAGATATATAAAGAGAACCCAACAATTCCCCCTGGAGCAAGCCATAGGCAACAGTGGAGAGGAAAAACTCCCTTTAACGGAAGAAACCTCCAGCAGAACCAGGCTCAGGGTGGACGGCCATCTGCCTCGACCGGTTGGGGTGAGTGGAAAGGGGAGAGAGAAAAGAACAGAGCAACAAAAAGCAATAACAAAACATCGGGCAGATTGGTAGGACCAGTAGCTGCATGCTGGAAGACACACAGCTTCAAAGCCGGGGGACACCTGCAGAAAGGGACAGAGAGAGGGGGACAGAGGAGGACAAAGACAACTACGGGAGAGAACACACAGAGTTAATGACATACAGTGGTGAGAATTGCGGGGTGAGAGGAGAGGAGAGATGGTCAAGAGGAGGAAAGGAGCTCAGTGCATTGGGCGGTGGGTCCCCCAGCAGTCTAAGCCTATGGCAGCATAACTATAACTAACTATATGCTTTATTAAAGAGGAAGGTTTTAAGCTTAGACTTAAAAGTAGAGAGGGTGTCTGCTTCCCGAATCTGAACTGGGAGCTGGTTCCACAAGAGAGGAGCTTGATAGCTAAAGGCTCTACCTCCCATTCTACTTTTGGAAATTCTGGGAACCACAAGTAGGCCTGCATTCTGAGAGCGAAGTGGTCTACTGGGATGATATGGTGCTATGAGGTCTTCTATATATGATGGAGCCTGACCATTCAGAGCTTTATATGTAAGAAGCAGGGTTTTAAATTCTATTCTAGATTTAATGGGAAGCCAATGGAGAGAAGCTAGTGAAGGTGAAATATGATCTCTCTTTCCTAATCCAGTCAGCACTCTTGCTGCAGCATTTTGGATTAATTGCAGGCTCTTTAGGGAGTTACTGGGGCATCCTGAAAGTAGGGAATTACAGTAGTCCAACCTAGAAGTAACAAATGCATGGACCAGTTTTTCGGCATCACTTTGAGACAGTATGCTCCTAATTTTGGCAATGTTCCGTAGGTGGAAGAAGGCCGTTCTTGAGATTTGTTTTATATGTGACTTAAAGGACAGATCCTGATCAAAAATAACTCCAAGGTTCCTTGCAGTAGTACTGGAGGCCAGACTTATGCCATCTAGGGTAACAATATGGTTGGACATCATATCTCTGAGATTTTTGGGCCCAAATACTATGACTTCAGTTTTGTCTGAGTTTAAAAGTAAAAAATTGTGGGACATCCAGGCCTTTATGTCTTGTAGGCATGCTTGAAGCTTTATTAACTGATTATTTTCATCTGGTTCCATAGATAAATATAGCTGGGTATCATCAGCATAACAGTGGAAATTTATGGAGTGTTTTCTAATAATGTTGCCTAAAGGAGACATATATAAAGTAAAAAGTATTGGTCCTAACACAGAGCCTTGTGGAACTCCATAGCTAACCTTTGTGTGCATGGAGGATTCATCATTAACATGAACAAATTGAAATCTATCAGACAGATAGGATTTAAACCAACCTAGTGCAGTTCCTGTAATTCCAATTTCATGTTCCAGTCTCTGTAATAAAATGTTATGATCAATGGTATCAAATGCGGCACTAAGATCTAACAGAACAAGTATGGAGATGAGTCCATTATCTGAGGCCATGAGAAGATCGTTGGTGACTTTTACCAGTGCTGTTTCTGTACTATGATGAACTCTAAATCCTGACTGAAACTCTTCATACAAATTATTCCTATGGAGGTGATCACATAATTGTTTTGCGACTACTTTTTCAATTATTTTAGAAATAAAGGGGAGATTAGATATTGGTCTGTAATTGGCTAAAACACCTGGGTCAAGACAGGGTTTTTTAAGTAATGGTTTATTTACAGCTACCTTATAGGCCTGTGGTACATAGCCTGTTTCTAAAGATAGATTGATGATATCTAATATGAACGTATCTATTAAGGGTAAAGCTTCCTTGAGCAGCTTAGTTGGAATAGGGTCTAGCAGACAGGTTGTTGGTTTAGATGAGGTAATAATTGAAGTTAGCTCAAGCGAACCCGAACCTCATTCGGCCTGAAAATGCTTTTAAGCGCATAAAAACTTACACTCTTGATTTCTGGCTAAATAAAAGCTGTTGCAATGATATTTCCATGCTGAACTGAGTTGTTCTGGGTCAACTATGAAGGCAAACCCGCTTTCCCTTCAGTATTTTGCTGCAATTGGCAGAAACAAGCATATTTGCTCATTCGGCCTGAAAATGCTTTTAAGCGCATAAAAACTTACACTCTTGATTTCTGGCTAAATAAAAGCTGTTGCAATGATATTTCCATGCTGAACTGAGTTGTTCTGGGTCAACTATGAAGGCAAACCCACTTTCCCTTCAGTATTTTGCTGCAATTGGCAGAAACAAGCATATTTGCTCATTCGGCCTGAAAATGCTTTTAAGCGCATAAAAACTTACACTCTTGATTTCTGGCTAAATAAAAGCTGTTGCAATGATATTTCCATGCTGAACTGAGGTGTTCTGGGTCAACTATGAAGGCAAACCCACTTTCCCTTCAGTATTTTGCTGCATTTGGCAGAAATCAGCTCATTTGGCCTGAAAATGCTTTTAAGCGCATAAAGTTTCACTCTTGATTTCTGGCTAAATAAACGCTGCTGCAATGATATTTCCATGCTGAACTGAGTTGTTCTGGGTCAACTATGAAGGCAAACCCACTTTCCCTTCAGTATTTTGCTGCATTTGGCAGAAATCAGCTCATTTGGCCTGAAAATGCTTTTAAGCGCATAAAAACTTACACTCTTGATTTCTGGCTAAATAAAAGCTGTTGCAATGATATTTCCATGCTGAAGTGAGTTGTTCTGGGTCAACTATGAAGGCAAACCCACTTTCCCTTCAGTATTTTGCTGCATTTGGCAGAAATCAGCTCATTCGGCCTGAAAATGCTCTTAAGCGCATAAAAACTTACACTCTTGATTTCTGGCTAAATAAAAGCTGTTGCAATGATATTTCCATGCTGAACTGAGTTGTTCTGGGTCAACTATGAAGGCAAACCCGCTTTCCCTTCAGTATTTTGCTGCAATTGGCAGAAACAAGCATATTTGCTCATTCGGCCTGAAAATGCTTTTAAGCGCATAAAAACTTACACTCTTGATTTCTGGCTAAATAAAAGCTGTTGCAATGATATTTCCATGCTGAACTGAGTTGTTCTGGGTCAACTATGAAGGCAAATCAGGTATCCTTCAGTATTTTGCTGCAATTGGCAGAAACAAGCATATTTGCTCATTCGGCCTGAAAATGCTTTTAAGCGGATAAAAACTTACACTCTTGATTTCTGGCTAAATAAAAGCTGTTGCAATGATATTTCCATGCTGAACTGAGTTGTTCTGGGTCAACTATGAAGGCAAACCCACTTTCCTTTCAGTATTTTGCTGCATTTGGCAGAAATCAGCTCATTCGGCCTGAAAATGCTTTTAAGCGCATAAAAACTTACACTCTTGATTTATGGCTAAATAAAAGCTGTTGCAAAGATATTTCCATGCTGAACTGAGGTGTTCTGGGTCAACTATGAAGGCAAACCCACTTTCCTTTCAGTATTTTGCTGCAATTGGCATAAACAAGCATATTTGCTCATTCGGCCTGAAAATGCTTTTAAGCGCATAAAAACTTACACTCTTGATTTCTGGCTAAATAAAAGCTGTTGCAATGATATTTCCATGCTGAACTGAGTTGTTCTGGGTCAACTATGAAGGCAAACCCACTTTCCCTTCAGTATTTTGCTGCAATTGGCAGAAATCAGCTCATTCGGCCTGAAAATGCTTTTAAGCGCATAAAAACTTACACTCTTGATTTCTGGCTAAATAAAAGCTGTTGCAATGATATTTCCATGCTGAACTGAGTTGTTCTGGGTCAACTATGAAGGCAAACCCGCTTTCCCTTCAGTATTTTGCTGCAATTGGCAGAAACAAGCATATTTGCTCATTCGGCCTGAAAATGCTTTAAAGCGCATAAAAACTTACACTCTTGATTTCTGGCTAAATAAAACCTGTTGCAATGATATTTCCATGCTGAACTGAGTTGTTCTGGGTCAACTATGAAGGCAAACCAGGTTTCCCTTCAGTATTTTGCTGCATTTGGCAGAAATCAGCTCATTCGGCCTGAAAATGCTTTTAAGCGCATAAAAACTTACACTCTTGATTTATGGCTAAATAAAAGCTGTTGCAATGATATTTCCATGCTGAACTGAGTTGTTCTGGGTCAACTATGAAGGCAAACCCACTTTCCCTTCAGTATTTTGCTGCATTTGGCAGAAATCAGCTCATTTGGCCTGAAAATGCTTTTAAGCGCATAAAGTTTCACTCTTGATTTCTGGCTAAATAAACGCTGCTGCAATGATATTTCCATGCTGAACTGAGTTGTTCTGGGTCAACTATGAAGGCAAACCCACTTTCCTTTCAGTATTTTGCTGCATTTGGCAGAAATCAGCTCATTCGGCCTGAAAATGCTTTTAAGCGCATAAAAACTTACACTCTTGATTTCTGGCTAAATAAAAGCTGTTGCAATGATATTTCCATGCTGAACTGAGTTGTTCTGGGTCAACTATGAAGGCAAACCCACTTTCCTTTCAGTATTTTGCTGCAATTGGCAGAATTCAGCTCATTCGGCCTGAAAATGCTTTTAAGCGCATAAAAACTTACACTCTTGATTTCTGGCTAAATAAAAGCTGTTGCAATGATATTTCCATGCTGAACTGAGTTGTTCTGGGTCAACTATGAAGGCAAACCCACTTTCCTTTCAGTATTTTGCTGCAATTGGCAAAAACAAGCATATTTGCTCCTTCGGCCTGAAAATGCTTTTAAACGCATAAAAACTTACACTCTTGATTTCTGGCTAAATAAAAGCTGTTGCAATGATATTTCCATGCTGAACTGAGTTGTTCTGGGTCAACTATGAAGGCAAACCCCATCTCCCTTCAGTATTTTGCTGCATTTGGCAGAAATCAGCTCATTCGGCCTGAAAATGCTTTAAGCGCATAAAAACTTACACTCTTGATTTCTGGCTAAATAAAAGCTGTTGCAATGATATTTCCATGCTGAACTGAGTTGTTCTGGGTCAACTATGAAGGCAAACCCCATCTCCCTTCAGTATTTTGCTGCATTTGGCAGAAATCAGCTCATTCGGCCTGAAAATGCTTTTAAGCGCATAAAAACTTACACTCTTGATTTCTGGCTAAATAAAAGCTGTTGCAATGATATTTCCATGCTGAACTGAGTTGTTCTGGGTCAACTATGAAGGCAAACCCACTTTCCCTTCAGTATGTTGCTGCATTTGGCAGAAATCAGCTCATTCGGCCTGAAAATGCTTTTAAGCGCATAAAAACTTTCACTCTTGATTTCTGGCTAAATGAAAGCTGTTGCAATGATATTTCCATGCTGAACTGAGTTGTTCTGGGTCAACTATGAAGGCAAACCCACTTTCCCTTCAGTATTTTGCTGCAATTGGCATAAACAAGCATATTTGCTCATTCGGCCTGAAAATGCTTTTAAGCGCATAAAAACTTACACTCTTGATTTTTGGCTAAATAAAAGCTGTTGCAATGATATTTCCATGCTGAACTGAGTTGTTCTGGGTCAATTATGAAGGCAAACCCACTTTCCCTTCAGTATTTTGCTGCAATTGGCAGAAACAAACATATTTGCTCATTCGGCCTGAAAATGCTTTTAAGCGCATAAAAACTTACACTCTTGATTTCTGGCTAAATAAAAACTGTTGCAATGATATTTCCATGCTGAACTGGGGTGTTCTGGGTCAACTATGAAGGCAAACCCACTTTCCTTTCAGTATTTTGCTGCAATTGGCAGAAACAAGCATATTTGCTCATTCGGCCTGAAAATGCTTTTAAGCGCATAAAAACTTACACTCTTGATTTCTGGCTAAATAAAAGCTGTTGCAATGATATTTCCATGCTGAACTGGGGTGTTCTGGGTCAACTATGAAGGCAAACCCACTTTCCCTTCAGTATTTTGCTGCATTTGGCAGAAATCAGCTCATTCGGCCTGAAAATGCTTTTAAGCGCATAAAAACTTACACTCTTGATTTCTGGCTAAATAAAAGCTGTTGCAATGATATTTCCATGCTGAACTGAGTTGTTCTGGGTCAACTATGAAGGCAAACCCACTTTCCCTTCAGTATTTTGCTGCAATTGGCATAAACAAGCATATTTGCTCATTCGGCCTGAAAATGCTTTTAAGCGCATAAAAACTTACACTCTTGATTTTTGGCTAAACAAAAGCTGTTGCAATGATATTTCCATGCTGAACTGAGTTGTTCTGGGTCAACTATGAAGGCAAACCCACTTTCCCTTCAGTGTTTTGCTGCATTTGGCAGAAATCAGCTCATTCGGCCTGAAAATGCTTTTAAGCGCATAAAAACTTACACTCTTGATTTCTGGCTAAATAAAAGCTGTTGCAATGATATTTCCATGCTGAACTGAGTTGTTCTGGGTCAACTATGAAGGCAAACCCACTTTCCCTTCAGTATTTTGCTGCAATTGGCATAAACAAGCATATTTGCTCATTCGGCCTGAAAATGCTTTTAAGCGCATAAAAACTTACACTCTTGATTTCTGGCTAAATAAAAGCTGTTGCAATGATATTTCCATGCTGAACTGAGTTGTTCTGGGTCAACTATGAAGGCAAACCCACTTTCCCTTCAGTATTTTGCTGCAATTGGCAGAAACAATCATATTTGCTCATTCGGCCTGAAAATGCTTTTAAGCGCATAAAAACTTACACTCTTGATTTTTGGCTAAACAAAAGCTGTTGCAATGATATTTCCATGCTGAACTGAGTTGTTCTGGGTCAACTATGAAGGCAAACCCACTTTCCTTTCAGTATTTTGCTGCAATTGGCAGAAACAAGCATATTTGCTCATTCGGCCTGAAAATGCTTTTAAGCGCATAAAAACTTACACTCTTGATTTCTGGCTAAATAAAAGCTGTTGCAATGATATTTCCATGCTGAACTGAGGTGTTTTGGGTCAACTATGAAGGCAAACCCACTTTCCCTTCAGTATTTTGCTGCATTTGGCAGAAATCAGCTCATTCGGCCTGAAAATGCTTTTAAGCGCATAAAGTTTCACTCTTGATTTCTGGCTAAATAAAAGCTGTTGCAATGATATTTCCATGCTGAAGTGAGTTGTTCTGGGTCAACTATGAAGGCAAACCCACTTTCCCTTCAGTATTTTGCTGCATTTGGCAGAAATCAGCTCATTCGGCCTGAAAATGCTTTTAAGCGCATAAAAACTTACACTCTTGATTTCTGGCTAAATAAAAGCTGTTGCAATGATATTTCCATGCTAAACTGAGTTGTTCTGGGTCAACTATGAAGGCAAACCCACTTTCCTTTCAGTATTTTCTGCAATTGGCAGAAACAAGCATATTTGCTCATTCGGCCTGAAAATGCTTTTAAGCGCATAAAAACTTTCACTCTTGATTTCTGGCTAAATAAAAGCTGTTGCAATGATATTTCCATGCTGAACTGAGTTGTTCTGGGTCAACTATGAAGGCAAACCCACTTTCCCTTCAGTATTTTGCTGCAATTGGCATAAACAAGCATATTTGCTCATTCGGCCTGAAAATGCTTTTAAGCGCATAAAAACGTACACTCTTGATTTCTGGCTAAATAAAAACTGTTGCAATGATATTTCCATGCTGAACTGAGTTGTTCTGGGTCAACTATGAAGGCAAACCCACTTTCCCTTCAGTATTTTGCTGCATTTGGCAGAAATCAGCTCATTTGGCCTGAAAATGCTTTTAATTCAATTCAATTCAATTCAACTTTATTTATATAGCGCCAATTCACAACAAAGTCATCTCAGGGCACTTTACAGAATAAAGTCAAGATTATAAAGATATATAAAGAGAACCCAACAATTCCCCCTGGAGCAAGCCATAGGCAACAGTGGAGAGGAAAAACTCCCTTTAACGGAAGAAACCTCCAGCAGAACCAGGCTCAGGGTGGACGGCCATCTGCCTCGACCGGTTGGGGTGAGTGGAAAGGGGAGAGAGAAAAGAACAGAGCAACAAAAAGCAATAACAAAACATCGGGCAGATTGGTAGGACCAGTAGCTGCATGCTGGAAGACACACAGCTTCAAAGCCGGGGGACACCTGCAGAAAGGGACAGAGAGAGGGGGACAGAGGAGGACAAAGACAACTACGGGAGAGAACACACAGAGTTAATGACATACAGTGGTGAGAATTGCGGGGTGAGAGGAGAGGAGAGATGGTCAAGAGGAGGAAAGGAGCTCAGTGCATTGGGCGGTGGGTCCCCCAGCAGTCTAAGCCTATGGCAGCATAACTATAACTAACTATATGCTTTATTAAAGAGGAAGGTTTTAAGCTTAGACTTAAAAGTAGAGAGGGTGTCTGCTTCCCGAATCTGAACTGGGAGCTGGTTCCACAAGAGAGGAGCTTGATAGCTAAAGGCTCTACCTCCCATTCTACTTTTGGAAATTCTGGGAACCACAAGTAGGCCTGCATTCTGAGAGCGAAGTGGTCTACTGGGATGATATGGTGCTATGAGGTCTTCTATATATGATGGAGCCTGACCATTCAGAGCTTTATATGTAAGAACCAGGGTTTTAAATTCTATTCTAGATTTAATGGGAAGCCAATGGAGAGAAGCTAGTGAAGGTGAAATATGATCTCTCTTTCCTAATCCAGTCAGCACTCTTGCTGCAGCATTTTGGATTAATTGCAGGCTCTTTAGGGAGTTACTGGGGCATCCTGAAAGTAGGGAATTACAGTAGTCCAACCTAGAAGTAACAAATGCATGGACCAGTTTTTCGGCATCACTTTGAGACAGTATGCTCCTAATTTTGGCAATGTTCCGTAGGTGGAAGAAGGCCGTTCTTGAGATTTGTTTTATATGTGACTTAAAGGACAGATCCTGATCAAAAATAACTCCAAGGTTCCTTGCAGTAGTACTGGAGGCCAGACTTATGCCATCTAGGGTAACAATATGGTTGGACATCATATCTCTGAGATTTTTGGGCCCAAATACTATGACTTCAGTTTTGTCTGAGTTTAAAAGTAAAAAATTGTGGGACATCCAGGCCTTTATGTCTTGTAGGCATGCTTGAAGCTTTATTAACTGATTATTTTCATCTGGTTCCATAGATAAATATAGCTGGGTATCATCAGCATAACAGTGGAAATTTATGGAGTGTTTTCTAATAATGTTGCCTAAAGGAGACATATATAAAGTAAAAAGTATTGGTCCTAACACAGAGCCTTGTGGAACTCCATAGCTAACCTTTGTGTGCATGGAGGATTCATCATTAACATGAACAAATTGAAATCTATCAGACAGATAGGATTTAAACCAACCTAGTGCAGTTCCTGTAATTCCAATTTCATGTTCCAGTCTCTGTAATAAAATGTTATGATCAATGGTATCAAATGCGGCACTAAGATCTAACAGAACAAGTATGGAGATGAGTCCATTATCTGAGGCCATGAGAAGATCGTTGGTGACTTTTACCAGTGCTGTTTCTGTACTATGATGAACTCTAAATCCTGACTGAAACTCTTCATACAAATTATTCCTATGGAGGTGATCACATAATTGTTTTGCGACTACTTTTTCAATTATTTTAGAAATAAAGGGGAGATTAGATATTGGTCTGTAATTGGCTAAAACACCTGGGTCAAGACAGGGTTTTTTAAGTAATGGTTTAATTACAGCTACCTTATAGGCCTGTGGTACATAGCCTGTTTCTAAAGATAGATTGATGATATCTAATATGAACGTATCTATTAAGGGTAAAGCTTCCTTGAGCAGCTTAGTTGGAATAGGGTCTAGCAGACAGGTTGTTGGTTTAGATGAGGTAATAATTGAAGTTAGCTCAAGCGAACCCGAACCTCATTCGGCCTGAAAATGCTTTTAAGCGCATAAAAACTTACACTCTTGATTTCTGGCTAAATAAAAGCTGTTGCAATGATATTTCCATGCTGAACTGAGTTGTTCTGGGTCAACTATGAAGGCAAACCCACTTTCCCTTCAGTATTTTGCTGCAATTGGCAGAAACAAGCATATTTGCTCATTCGGCCTGAAAATGCTTTTAAGCGCATAAAAACTTACACTCTTGATTTCTGGCTAAATAAAAGCTGTTGCAATGATATTTCCATGCTGAACTGAGGTGTTCTGGGTCAACTATGAAGGCAAACCCACTTTCCCTTCAGTATTTTGCTGCATTTGGCAGAAATCAGCTCATTTGGCCTGAAAATGCTTTTAAGCGCATAAAGTTTCACTCTTGATTTCTGGCTAAATAAACGCTGCTGCAATGATATTTCCATGCTGAACTGAGTTGTTCTGGGTCAACTATGAAGGCAAACCCACTTTCCTTTCAGTATTTTGCTGCATTTGGCAGAAATCAGCTCATTCGGCCTGAAAATGCTTTTAAGCGCATAAAAACTTACACTCTTGATTTCTGGCTAAATAAAAGCTGTTGCAATGATATTTCCATGCTGAACTGAGTTGTTCTGGGTCAACTATGAAGGCAAACCCACTTTCCCTTCAGTATTTTGCTGCAATTGGCAGAAATCAGCTCATTCGGCCTGAAAATGCTTTTAAGCGCATAAAAACTTACACTCTTGATTTCTGGCTAAATAAAAGCTGTTGCAATGATATTTCCATGCTGAACTGAGTTGTTCTGGGTCAACTATGAAGGCAAACCCGCTTTCCCTTCAGTATTTTGCTGCAATTGGCAGAAACAAGCATATTTGCTCATTCGGCCTGAAAATGCTTTTAAGCGCATAAAAACTTACACTCTTGATTTCTGGCTAAATAAAACCTGTTGCAATGATATTTCCATGCTGAACTGAGTTGTTCTGGGTCAACTATGAAGGCAAACCAGGTTTCCCTTCAGTATTTTGCTGCATTTGGCAGAAATCAGCTCATTCGGCCTGAAAATGCTTTTAAGCGCATAAAAACTTACACTCTTGATTTATGGCTAAATAAAAGCTGTTGCAATGATATTTCCATGCTGAACTGAGTTGTTCTGGGTCAACTATGAAGGCAAACCCATTTTCCCTTCAGTATTTTGCTGCAATTGGCAGAAACAAGCATATTTGCTCATTCGGCCTGAAAATTGTTTTAAGCGCATAAAAACTTACACTCTTGATTTCTGGCTAAGTAAAAGCTGTTGCAATGATATTTCCATGCTGAACTGAGTTGTTCTAGGTCAACTATGAAGGCAAACCCACTTTCCCTTCAGTATTTTGCTGCATTTGGCAGAAATCAGCTCATTCGGCCTGAAAATGCTTTTAAGCGCATAAAAACTTACACTCTTGATTTCTGGCTAAATAAAAGCTGTTGCAATGATATTTCCATGCTGAACTGAGTTGTTCTGGGTCAACTATGAAGGCAAACCCACTTTCCTTTCAGTATTTTGCTGCAATTGGCAGAAATCAGCTCATTCGGCCTGAAAATGCTTTTAAGCGCATAAAAACTTACACTCTTGATTTCTGGCTAAATAAAAGCTGTTGCAATGATATTTCCATGCTGAACTGAGTTACTGAGTTGTTCTGGGTCAACTATGAAGGCAAACCCACTTTCCTTTCAGTATTTTTCTGCAATTGGCAAAAACAAGCATATTTGCTCCTTCGGCCTGAAAATGCTTTTAAACGCATAAAAACTTACACTCTTGATTTCTGGCTAAATAAAAGGTGTTGCAATGATATTTCCATGCTGAACTGAGTTGTTCTGGGTCAACTATGAAGGCAAACCCACTTTCCTTTCAGTATTTTGCTGCAATTGGCATAAACAAGCATATTTGCTCATTCGGCCTGAAAATGCTTTTAAGCGCATAAAAACTTACACTCTTGATTTCTGGCTAAATAAAAGCTGTTGCAATGATATTTCCATGCTGAACTGAGTTGTTCTGGGTCAACTATGAAGGCAAACCCACTTTCCCTTCAGTATTTTGCTGCAATTGGCAGAAATCAGCTCATTCGGCCTGAAAATGCTTTTAAGCGCATAAAAACTTACACTCTTGATTTCTGGCTAAATAAAAGCTGTTGCAATGATATTTCCATGCTGAACTGAGTTGTTCTGGGTCAACTATGAAGGCAAACCCGCTTTCCCTTCAGTATTTTGCTGCAATTGGCAGAAACAAGCATATTTGCTCATTCGGCCTGAAAATGCTTTTAAGCGCATAAAAACTTACACTCTTGATTTCTGGCTAAATAAAACCTGTTGCAATGATATTTCCATGCTGAACTGAGTTGTTCTGGGTCAACTATGAAGGAAAACCAGGTTTCCCTTCAGTATTTTGCTGCATTTGGCAGAAATCAGCTCATTCGGCCTGAAAATGCTTTTAAGCGCATAAAAACTTACACTCTTGATTTATGGCTAAATAAAAGCTGTTGCAATGATATTTCCATGCTGAACTGAGTTGTTCTGGGTCAACTATGAAGGCAAACCCACTTTCCCTTCAGTATTTTGCTGCAATTGGCAGAAACAAGCATATTTGCTCATTCGGCCTGAAAATTGTTTTAAGCGCATAAAAACTTACACTCTTGATTTCTGGCTAAGTAAAAGCTGTTGCAATGATATTTCCATGCTGAACTGAGTTGTTCTAGGTCAACTATGAAGGCAAACCCACTTTCCCTTCAGTATTTTGCTGCATTTGGCAGAAATCAGCTCATTCGGCCTGAAAATGCTTTTAAGCGCATAAAAACTTACACTCTTGATTTCTGGCTAAATAAAAGCTGTTGCAATGATATTTCCATGCTGAACTGAGTTGTTCTGGGTCAACTATGAAGGCAAACCCACTTTCCTTTCAGTATTTTGCTGCAATTGGCAGAATTCAGCTCATTCGGCCTGAAAATGCTTTTAAGCGCATAAAAACTTACACTCTTGATTTCTGGCTAGATAAAAGCTGTTGCAATGATATTTCCATGCTGAACTGAGTTACTGAGTTGTTCTGGGTCAACTATGAAGGCAAACCCACTTTCCTTTCAGTATTTTGCTGCAATTGGCAGAATTCAGCTCATTCGGCCTGAAAATGCTTTTAAGCGCATAAAAACTTACACTCTTGATTTCTGGCTAAATAAAAGCTGTTGCAATGATATTTCCATGCTGAACTGAGTTACTGAGTTGTTCTGGGTCAACTATGAAGGCAAACCCACTTTCCTTTCAGTATTTTTCTGCAATTGGCAAAAACAAGCATATTTGCTCCTTCGGCCTGAAAATGCTTTTAAACGCATAAAAACTTACACTCTTGATTTCTGGCTAAATAAAAGGTGTTGCAATGATATTTCCATGCTGAACTGAGTTGTTCTGGGTCAACTATGAAGGCAAACCCACTTTCCCTTCAGTATTTTGCTGCATTTGGCAGAAATCAGCTCATTCGGCCTGAAAATGCTTTTAAGCGCATAAAAACTTACACTCTTGATTTCTGGCTAAATAAAAGCTGTTGCAATGATATTTCCATGCTGAACTGAGTTGTTCTGGGTCAACTATGAAGGCAAACCCCATCTCCCTTCAGTATTTTGCTGCATTTGGCAGAAATCAGCTCATTCGGCCTGAAAATGCTTTTAAGCGCATAAAAACTTACACTCTTGATTTCTGGCTAAATAAAAGCTGTTGCAATGATATTTCCATGCTGAACTGAGTTGTTCTGGGTCAACTATGAAGGCAAACCCACTTTCCCTTCAGTATGTTGCTGCATTTGGCAGAAATCAGCTCATTCGGCCTGAAAATGCTTTTAAGCGCATAAAAACTTTCACTCTTGATTTCTGGCTAAATGAAAGCTGTTGCAATGATATTTCCATGCTGAACTGAGTTGTTCTGGGTCAACTATGAAGGCAAACCCACTTTCCCTTCAGTATTTTGCTGCAATTGGCATAAACAAGCATATTTGCTCATTCGGCCTGAAAATGCTTTTAAGCGCATAAAAACTTACACTCTTGATTTTTGGCTAAACAAAAGCTGTTGCAATGATATTTCCATGCTGAACTGAGTTGTTCTGGGTCAACTATGAAGGCAAACCCACTTTCGCTTCAGTATTTTGCTGCATTTGGCAGAAATCAGCTCATTTGGCCTGAAAATGCTTTTAAGCGCATAAAAACTTACACTCTTGATTTCTGGCTAAATAAAAACTGTTGCAATGATATTTCCATGCTGAACTGAGTTGTTCTGGGTCAACTATGAAGGCAAACCCACTTTCCTTTCAGTATTTTGCTGCAATTGGCAGAAACAAGCATATTTGCTCATTCGGCCTGAAAATGCTTTTAAGCGCATAAAAACTTACACTCTTGATTTCTGGCTAAATAAAAGCTGTTGCAATGATATTTCCATGCTGAACTGGGGTGTTCTGGGTCAACTATGAAGGCAAACCCACTTTCCCTTCAGTATTTTGCTGCATTTGGCAGAAATCAGCTCATTCGGCCTGAAAATGCTTTTAAGCGCATAAAAACTTACACTCTTGATTTCTGGCTAAATAAAAGCTGTTGCAATGATATTTCCATGCTGAACTGAGTTGTTCTGGGTCAACTATGAAGGCAAACCCACTTTCCCTTCAGTATTTTGCTGCAATTGGCATAAACAAGCATATTTGCTCAGTCGGCCTGAAAATGCTTTTAAGCGCATAAAAACTTACACTCTTGATTTCTGGCTAAATAAAAGCTGTTGCAATGATATTTCCATGCTGAACTGAGTTACTGAGTTGTTCTGGGTCAACTATGAAGGCAAACCCACTTTCCTTTCAGTATTTTTCTGCAATTGGCAAAAACAAGCATATTTGCTCCTTCGGCCTGAAAATGCTTTTAAACGCATAAAAACTTACACTCTTGATTTCTGGCTAAATAAAAGGTGTTGCAATGATATTTCCATGCTGAACTGAGTTGTTCTGGGTCAACTATGAAGGCAAACCCACTTTCCTTTCAGTATTTTGCTGCAATTGGCATAAACAAGCATATTTGCTCATTCGGCCTGAAAATGCTTTTAAGCGCATAAAAACTTACACTCTTGATTTCTGGCTAAATAAAAGCTGTTGCAATGATATTTCCATGCTGAACTGAGTTGTTCTGGGTCAACTATGAAGGCAAACCCACTTTCCCTTCAGTATTTTGCTGCAATTGGCAGAAATCAGCTCATTCGGCCTGAAAATGCTTTTAAGCGCATAAAAACTTACACTCTTGATTTCTGGCTAAATAAAAGCTGTTGCAATGATATTTCCATGCTGAACTGAGTTGTTCTGGGTCAACTATGAAGGCAAACCCGCTTTCCCTTCAGTATTTTGCTGCAATTGGCAGAAACAAGCATATTTGCTCATTCGGCCTGAAAATGCTTTTAAGCGCATAAAAACTTACACTCTTGATTTCTGGCTAAATAAAACCTGTTGCAATGATATTTCCATGCTGAACTGAGTTGTTCTGGGTCAACTATGAAGGAAAACCAGGTTTCCCTTCAGTATTTTGCTGCATTTGGCAGAAATCAGCTCATTCGGCCTGAAAATGCTTTTAAGCGCATAAAAACTTACACTCTTGATTTATGGCTAAATAAAAGCTGTTGCAATGATATTTCCATGCTGAACTGAGTTGTTCTGGGTCAACTATGAAGGCAAACCCACTTTCCCTTCAGTATTTTGCTGCAATTGGCAGAAACAAGCATATTTGCTCATTCGGCCTGAAAATTGTTTTAAGCGCATAAAAACTTACACTCTTGATTTCTGGCTAAGTAAAAGCTGTTGCAATGATATTTCCATGCTGAACTGAGTTGTTCTAGGTCAACTATGAAGGCAAACTCACTTTCCCTTCAGTATTTTGCTGCATTTGGCAGAAATCAGCTCATTCGGCCTGAAAATGCTTTTAAGCGCATAAAAACTTACACTCTTGATTTCTGGCTAAATAAAAGCTGTTGCAATGATATTTCCATGCTGAACTGAGTTGTTCTGGGTCAACTATGAAGGCAAACCCACTTTCCTTTCAGTATTTTGCTGCAATTGGCAGAATTCAGCTCATTCGGCCTGAAAATGCTTTTAAGCGCATAAAAACTTACACTCTTGATTTCTGGCTAAATAAAAGCTGTTGCAATGATATTTCCATGCTGAACTGAGTTACTGAGTTGTTCTGGGTCAACTATGAAGGCAAACCCACTTTCCTTTCAGTATTTTGCTGCAATTGGCAGAATTCAGCTCATTCGGCCTGAAAATGCTTTTAAGCGCATAAAAACTTACACTCTTGATTTCTGGCTAAATAAAAGCTGTTGCAATGATATTTCCATGCTGAACTGAGTTACTGAGTTGTTCTGGGTCAACTATGAAGGCAAACCCACTTTCCTTTCAGTATTTTTCTGCAATTGGCAAAAACAAGCATATTTGCTCCTTCGGCCTGAAAATGCTTTTAAACGCATAAAAACTTACACTCTTGATTTCTGGCTAAATAAAAGGTGTTGCAATGATATTTCCATGCTGAACTGAGTTGTTCTGGGTCAACTATGAAGGCAAACCCACTTTCCCTTCAGTATTTTGCTGCATTTGGCAGAAATCAGCTCATTCGGCCTGAAAATGCTTTTAAGCGCATAAAAACTTACACTCTTGATTTCTGGCTAAATAAAAGCTGTTGCAATGATATTTCCATGCTGAACTGAGTTGTTCTGGGTCAACTATGAAGGCAAACCCCATCTCCCTTCAGTATTTTGCTGCATTTGGCAGAAATCAGCTCATTCGGCCTGAAAATGCTTTTAAGCGCATAAAAACTTACACTCTTGATTTCTGGCTAAATAAAAGCTGTTGCAATGATATTTCCATGCTGAACTGAGTTGTTCTGGGTCAACTATGAAGGCAAACCCACTTTCCCTTCAGTATGTTGCTGCATTTGGCAGAAATCAGCTCATTCGGCCTGAAAATGCTTTTAAGCGCATAAAAACTTTCACTCTTGATTTCTGGCTAAATGAAAGCTGTTGCAATGATATTTCCATGCTGAACTGAGTTGTTCTGGGTCAACTATGAAGGCAAACCCACTTTCCCTTCAGTATTTTGCTGCAATTGGCATAAACAAGCATATTTGCTCATTCGGCCTGAAAATGCTTTTAAGCGCATAAAAACTTACACTCTTGATTTTTGGCTAAACAAAAGCTGTTGCAATGATATTTCCATGCTGAACTGAGTTGTTCTGGGTCAACTATGAAGGCAAACCCACTTTCGCTTCAGTATTTTGCTGCATTTGGCAGAAATCAGCTCATTTGGCCTGAAAATGCTTTTAAGCGCATAAAAACTTACACTCTTGATTTCTGGCTAAATAAAAACTGTTGCAATGATATTTCCATGCTGAACTGAGTTGTTCTGGGTCAACTATGAAGGCAAACCCACTTTCCTTTCAGTATTTTGCTGCAATTGGCAGAAACAAGCATATTTGCTCATTCGGCCTGAAAATGCTTTTAAGCGCATAAAAACTTACACTCTTGATTTCTGGCTAAATAAAAGCTGTTGCAATGATATTTCCATGCTGAACTGGGGTGTTCTGGGTCAACTATGAAGGCAAACCCACTTTCCCTTCAGTATTTTGCTGCATTTGGCAGAAATCAGCTCATTCGGCCTGAAAATGCTTTTAAGCGCATAAAAACTTACACTCTTGATTTCTGGCTAAATAAAAGCTGTTGCAATGATATTTCCATGCTGAACTGAGTTGTTCTGGGTCAACTATGAAGGCAAACCCACTTTCCCTTCAGTATTTTGCTGCAATTGGCATAAACAAGCATATTTGCTCATTCGGCCTGAAAATGCTTTTAAGCGCATAAAAACTTACACTCTTGATTTCTGGCTAAATAAAAGCTGTTGCAATGATATTTCCATGCTGAACTGAGTTGTTCTGGGTCAACTATGAAGGCAAACCCACTTTCCCTTCAGTATTTTGCTGCAATTGGCAGAAACAAGCATATTTGCTCATTCGGCCTGAAAATGCTTTTAAGCGCATAAAAACTTACACTCTTGATTTCTGGCTAAATAAAAACTGTTGCAATGATATTTCCATGCTGAACTGAGTTGTTCTGGGTCAACTATGAAGGCAAACCCACTTTCCTTTCAGTATTTTGCTGCAATTGGCAGAAGCAAGCATATTTGCTCATTCGGCCTGAAAATGCTTTTAAGCGCATAAAAACTTACACTCTTGATTTCTGGCTAAATAAAAGCTGTTGCAATGATATTTCCATGCTGAACTGAGGTGTTCTGGGTCAACTATGAAGGCAAACCCACTTTCCCTTCAGTATTTTGCTGCATTTGGCAGAAATCAGCTCATTCGGCCTGAAAATGCTTTTAAGCGCATAAAACTTACACTCTTGATTTCTGGCTAAATAAAAGCTGTTGCAATGATATTTCCATGCTAAACTGAGTTGTTCTGGGTCAACTATGAAGGCAAACCCACTTTCCTTTCAGTATTTTCTGCAATTGGCAGAAACAAGCATATTTGCTCATTCGGCCTGAAAATGCTTTTAAGCGCATAAAAACTTTCACTCTTGATTTCTGGCTAAATAAAAGCTGTTGCAATGATATTTCCATGCTGAACTGAGGTGTTCTGGGTCAACTATGAAGGCAAACCCACTTTCCCTTCAGTATTTTGCTGCAATTGGCATAAACAAGCATATTTGCTCATTCGGCCTGAAAATGCTTTTAAGCGCATAAAAACTTACACTCTTGATTTCTGGCTAAATAAAAACTGTTGCAATGATATTTCCATGCTGAACTGAGTTGTTCTGGGTCAACTATGAAGGCAAACCCACTTTCCCTTCAGTATTTTGCTGCATTTGGCAGAAATCAGCTCATTTGGCCTGAAAATGCTTTTAATTCAATTCAATTCAATTCAACTTTATTTATATAGCGCCAATTCACAACAAAGTCATCTCAGGGCACTTTACAGAATAAAGTCAAGATTATAAAGATATATAAAGAGAACCCAACAATTCCCCCTGGAGCAAGCCATAGGCAACAGTGGAGAGGAAAAACTCCCTTTAACGGAAGAAACCTCCAGCAGAACCAGGCTCAGGGTGGACGGCCATCTGCCTCGACCGGTTGGGGTGAGTGGAAAGGGGAGAGAGAAAAGAACAGAGCAACAAAAAGCAATAACAAAACATCGGGCAGATTGGTAGGACCAGTAGCTGCATGCTGGAAGACACACAGCTTCAAAGCCGGGGGACACCTGCAGAAAGGGACAGAGAGAGGGGGACAGAGGAGGACAAAGACAACTACGGGAGAGAACACACAGAGTTAATGACATACAGTGGTGAGAATTGCGGGGTGAGAGGAGAGGAGAGATGGTCAAGAGGAGGAAAGGAGCTCAGTGCATTGGGGGGTGGGTCCCCCAGCAGTCTAAGCCTATGGCAGCATAACTATAACTAACTATATGCTTTATTAAAGAGGAAGGTTTTAAGCTTAGACTTAAAAGTAGAGAGGGTGTCTGCTTCCCGAATCTGAACTGGGAGCTGGTTCCACAAGAGAGGAGCTTGATAGCTAAAGGCTCTACCTCCCATTCTACTTTTGGAAATTCTGGGAACCACAAGTAGGCCTGCATTCTGAGAGCGAAGTGGTCTACTGGGATGATATGGTGCTATGAGGTCTTCTATATATGATGGAGCCTGACCATTCAGAGCTTTATATGTAAGAAGCAGGGTTTTAAATTCTATTCTAGATTTAATGGGAAGCCAATGGAGAGAAGCTAGTGAAGGTGAAATATGATCTCTCTTGCTAGTTCCAGTCAGCACTCTTGCTGCAGCATTTTGGATTAATTGCAGGCTCTTTAGGGAGTTACTGGGGCATCCTGAAAGTAGGGAATTACAGTAGTCCAACCTAGAAGTAACAAATGCATGGACCAGTTTTTCGGCATCACTTTGAGACAGTATGCTCCTAATTTTGGCAATGTTCCGTAGGTGGAAGAAGGCCGTTCTAGAGATTTGTTTTATATGTGACTTAAAGGACAGATCCTGATCAAAAATAACTCCAAGGTTCCTTGCAGTAGTACTGGAGGCCAGACTTATGCCATCTAGGGTAACAATATGGTTGGACATCATATCTCTGAGATTTTTGGGCCCAAATACTATGACTTCAGTTTTGTCTGAGTTTAAAAGTAAAAAATTGTGGGACATCCAGGCCTTTATGTCTTGTAGGCATGCTTGAAGCTTTATTAACTGATTATTTTCATCTGGTTCCATAGATAAATATAGCTGGGTATCATCAGCATAACAGTGGAAATTTATGGAGTGTTTTCTAATAATGTTGCCTAAAGGAGACATATATAAAGTAAAAAGTATTGGTCCTAACACAGAGCCTTGTGGAACTCCATAGCTAACCTTTGTGTGCATGGAGGATTCATCATTAACATGAACAAATTGAAATCTATCAGACAGATAGGATTTAAACCAACCTAGTGCAGTTCCTGTAATTCCAATTTCATGTTCCAGTCTCTGTAATAAAATGTTATGATCAATGGTATCAAATGCGGCACTAAGATCTAACAGAACAAGTATAGAGATGAGTCCATTATCTGAGGCCATGAGAAGATCGTTGGTGACTTTTACCAGTGCTGTTTCTGTACTATGATGAACTCTAAATCCTGACTGAAACTCTTCATACAAATTATTCCTATGGAGGTGATCACATAATTGTTTTGCGACTACTTTTTCAATTATTTTAGAAATAAAGGGGAGATTAGATATTGGTCTGTAATTGGCTAAAACACCTGGGTCAAGACAGGGTTTTTTAAGTAATGGTTTAATTACAGCTACCTTATAGGCCTGTGGTACATAGCCTGTTTCTAAAGATAGATTGATGATATCTAATATGAACGTATCTATTAAGGGTAAAGCTTCCTTGAGCAGCTTAGTTGGAATAGGGTCTAGCAGACAGGTTGTTGGTTTAGATGAGGTAATAATTGAAGTTAGCTCAAGCGAACCCGAACCTCATTCGGCCTGAAAATGCTTTTAAGCGCATAAAAACTTACACTCTTGATTTCTGGCTAAATAAAAGCTGTTGCAATGATATTTCCATGCTGAACTGAGTTGTTCTGGGTCAACTATGAAGGCAAACCCGCTTTCCCTTCAGTATTTTGCTGCAATTGGCAGAAACAAGCATATTTGCTCATTCGGCCTGAAAATGCTTTTAAGCGCATAAAAACTTACACTCTTGATTTCTGGCTAAATAAAAGCTGTTGCAATGATATTTCCATGCTGAACTGAGTTGTTCTGGGTCAACTATGAAGGCAAACCCACTTTCCCTTCAGTATTTTGCTGCAATTGGCAGAAACAAGCATATTTGCTCATTCGGCCTGAAAATGCTTTTAAGCGCATAAAAACTTACACTCTTGATTTCTGGCTAAATAAAAGCTGTTGCAATGATATTTCCATGCTGAACTGAGGTGTTCTGGGTCAACTATGAAGGCAAACCCACTTTCCCTTCAGTATTTTGCTGCATTTGGCAGAAATCAGCTCATTTGGCCTGAAAATGCTTTTAAGCGCATAAAGTTTCACTCTTGATTTCTGGCTAAATAAACGCTGCTGCAATGATATTTCCATGCTGAACTGAGTTGTTCTGGGTCAACTATGAAGGCAAACCCACTTTCCCTTCAGTATTTTGCTGCATTTGGCAGAAATCAGCTCATTTGGCCTGAAAATGCTTTTAAGCGCATAAAAACTTACACTCTTGATTTCTGGCTAAATAAAAGCTGTTGCAATGATATTTCCATGCTGAACTGAGTTGTTCTGGGTCAACTATGAAGGCAAACCCGCTTTCCCTTCAGTATTTTGCTGCAATTGGCAGAAACAAGCATATTTGCTCATTCGGCCTGAAAATGCTTTTAAGCGCATAAAAACTTACACTCTTGATTTCTGGCTAAATAAAAGCTGTTGCAATGATATTTCCATGCTGAACTGAGTTGTTCTGGGTCAACTATGAAGGCAAACCCACTTTCCTTTCAGTATTTTGCTGCATTTGGCAGAAATCAGCTCATTCGGCCTGAAAATGCTTTTAAGCGCATAAAAACTTACACTCTTGATTTCTGGCTAAATAAAAGCTGTTGCAAAGATATTTCCATGCTGAACTGAGGTGTTCTGGGTCAACTATGAAGGCAAACCCACTTTCCTTTCAGTATTTTGCTGCAATTGGCATAAACAAGCATATTTGCTCATTCGGCCTGAAAATGCTTTTAAGCGCATAAAAACTTACACTCTTGATTTCTGGCTAAATAAAAGCTGTTGCAATGATATTTCCATGCTGAACTGAGTTGTTCTGGGTCAACTATGAAGGCAAACCCACTTTCCCTTCAGTATTTTGCTGCATTTGGCAGAAATCAGCTCATTCGGGCTGAAAATGCTTTTAAGCGCATAAAAACTTACACTCTTGATTTCTGGCTAAATAAAAGCTGTTGCAATGATATTTCCATGCTGAACTGAGTTGTTCTGGGTCAACTATGAAGGCAAACCCCATCTCCCTTCAGTATTTTGCTGCATTTGGCAGAAATCAGCTCATTCGGCCTGAAAATGCTTTTAAGCGCATAAAAACTTACACTCTTGATTTCTGGCTAAATAAAAGCTGTTGCAATGATATTTCCATGCTGAACTGAGTTGTTCTGGGTCAACTATGAAGGCAAACCCACTTTCCATTCAGTATTTTGCTGCAATTGGCAGAAACAAGCATATTTGCTCATTCGGCCTGAAAATGCTTTTAAGCGCATAAAAACTTACACTCTTGATTTCTGGCTAAATAAAAGCTGTTGCAATGATATTTCCATGCTGAACTGAGTTGTTCTGGGTCAACTATGAAGGCAAACCCACTTTCCTTTCAGTATTTTGCTGCAATTGGCAGAAACAAGCATATTTGCTCATTCGGCCTGAAAATGCTTTTAAGCGCATAAAAACTTACACTCTTGATTTCTGGCTAAATAAAAACTGTTGCAATGATATTTCCATGCTGAACTGAGTTGTTCTGGGTCAACTATGAAGGCAAACCCACTTTCCTTTCAGTATTTTGCTGCAATTGGCAGAAACAAGCATATTTGCTCATTCGGCCTGAAACTGCTTTTAAGCGCATAAAAACTTACACTCTTGATTTCTGGCTAAATAAAAGCTGTTGCAATGATATTTCCATGCTGAACTGAGGTGTTCTGGGTCAACTATGAAGGCAAACCCACTTTCCCTTCAGTATTTTGCTGCATTTGGCAGAAATCAGCTCATTCGGCCTGAAAATGCTTTTAAGCGCATAAAGTTTCACTCTTGATTTCTGGCTAAATAAAAGCTGTTGCAATGATATTTCCATGCTGAAGTGAGTTGTTCTGGGTCAACTATGAAGGCAAACCCACTTTCCCTTCAGTATTTTGCTGCATTTGGCAGAAATCAGCTCATTCGGCCTGAAAATGCTTTTAAGCGCATGAAAACTTACACTCTTGATTTCTGGCTAAATAAAAGCTGTTGCAATGATATTTCCATGCTGAACTGAGTTGTTCTGGGTCAACTAAGAAGGCAAACCCACTTTCCCTTCAGTATTTTGCTGCATTTGGCAGAAATCAGCTCATTCGGCCTGAAAATGCTTTTAAGCGCATAAAAACTTACACTCTTGATTTCTGGCTAAATAAAAGCTGTTGCAATGATATTTCCATGCTAAACTGAGTTGTTCTGGGTCAGCTATGAAGGCAAACCCACTTTCCTTTCAGTATTTTCTGCAATTGGCAGAAACAAGCATATTTGCTCATTCGGCCTGAAAATGCTTTTAAGCGCATAAAAACTTTCACTCTTGATTTCTGGCTAAATAAAAGCTGTTGCAATGATATTTCCATGCTGAACTGAGTTGTTCTGGGTCAACTATGAAGGCAAACCCACTTTCCCTTCAGTATTTTGCTGCAATTGGCATAAACAAGCATATTTGCTCATTCGGCCTGAAAATGCTTTTAAGCGCATAAAAACGTACACTCTTGATTTCTGGCTAAATAAAAACTGTTGCAATGATATTTCCATGCTGAACTGAGTTGTTCTGGGTCAACTATGAAGGCAAACCCACTTTCCTTTCAGTATTTTGCTGCAATTGGCAGAAACAAGCATATTTGCTCATTCGGCCTGAAAATGCTTTTAAGCGCATAAAAACTTACACTCTTGATTTCTGGCTAAATAAAAACTGTTGCAATGATATTTCCATGCTGAACTGAGTTGTTCTGGGTCAACTATGAAGGCAAACCCACTTTCCCTTCAGTATTTTGCTGCATTTGGCAGAAATCAGCTCATTTGGCCTGAAAATGCTTTTAATTCAATTCAATTCAATTCAACTTTATTTATATAGCGCCAATTCACAACAAAGTCATCTCAGGGCACTTTACAGAATAAAGTCAAGATTATAAAGATATATAAAGAGAACCCAACAATTCCCCCTGGAGCAAGCCATAGGCAACAGTGGAGAGGAAAAACTCCCTTTAACGGAAGAAACCTCCAGCAGAACCAGGCTCAGGGTGGACGGCCATCTGCCTCGACCGGTTGGGGTGAGTGGAAAGGGGAGAGAGAAAAGAACAGAGCAACAAAAAGCAATAACAAAACATCGGGCAGATTGGTAGGACCAGTAGCTGCATGCTGGAAGACACACAGCTTCAAAGCCGGGGGACACCTGCAGAAAGGGACAGAGAGAGGGGGACAGAGGAGGACAAAGACAACTACGGGAGAGAACACACAGAGTTAATGACATACAGTGGTGAGAATTGCGGGGTGAGAGGAGAGGAGAGATGGTCAAGAGGAGGAAAGGAGCTCAGTGCATTGGGCGGTGGGTCCCCCAGCAGTCTAAGCCTATGGCAGCATAACTATAACTAACTATATGCTTTATTAAAGAGGAAGGTTTTAAGCTTAGACTTAAAAGTAGAGAGGGTGTCTGCTTCCCGAATCTGAACTGGGAGCTGGTTCCACAAGAGAGGAGCTTGATAGCTAAAGGCTCTACCTCCCATTCTACTTTTGGAAATTCTGGGAACCACAAGTAGGCCTGCATTCTGAGAGCGAAGTGGTCTACTGGGATGATATGGTGCTATGAGGTCTTCTATATATGATGGAGCCTGACCATTCAGAGCTTTATATGTAAGAAGCAGGGTTTTAAATTCTATTCTAGATTTAATGGGAAGCCAATGGAGAGAAGCTAGTGAAGGTGAAATATGATCTCTCTTTCCTAATCCAGTCAGCACTCTTGCTGCAGCATTTTGGATTAATTGCAGGCTCTTTAGGGAGTTACTGGGGCATCCTGAAAGTAGGGAATTACAGTAGTCCAACCTAGAAGTAACAAATGCATGGACCAGTTTTTCGGCATCACTTTGAGACAGTATGCTCCTAATTTTGGCAATGTTCCGTAGGTGGAAGAAGGCCGTTCTAGAGATTTGTTTTATATGTGACTTAAAGGACAGATCCTGATCAAAAATAACTCCAAGGTTCCTTGCAGTAGTACTGGAGGCCAGACTTATGCCATCTAGGGTAACAATATGGTTGGACATCATATCTCTGAGATTTTTGGGCCCAAATACTATGACTTCAGTTTTGTCTGAGTCTAAAAGTAAAAAATTGTGGGACATCCAGGCCTTTATGTCTTGTAGGCATGCTTGAAGCTTTATTAACTGATTATTTTCATCTGGTTCCATAGATAAATATAGCTGGGTATCATCAGCATAACAGTGGAAATTTATGGAGTGTTTTCTAATAATGTTGCCTAAAGGAGACATATATAAAGTAAAAAGTATTGGTCCTAACACAGAGCCTTGTGGAACTCCATAGCTAACCTTTGTGTGCATGGAGGATTCATCATTAACATGAACAAATTGAAATCTATCAGACAGATAGGATTTAAACCAACCTAGTGCAGTTCCTGTAATTCCAATTTCATGTTCCAGTCTCTGTAATAAAATGTTATGATCAATGGTATCAAATGCGGCACTAAGATCTAACAGAACAAGTATAGAGATGAGTCCATTATCTGAGGCCATGAGAAGATCGTTGGTGACTTTTACCAGTGCTGTTTCTGTACTATGATGAACTCTAAATCCTGACTGAAACTCTTCATACAAATTATTCCTATGGAGGTGATCACATAATTGTTTTGCGACTACTTTTTCAATTATTTTAGAAATAAAGGGGAGATTAGATATTGGTCTGTAATTGGCTAAAACACCTGGGTCAAGACAGGGTTTTTTAAGTAATGGTTTAATTACAGCTACCTTATAGGCCTGTGGTACATAGCCTGTTTCTAAAGATAGATTGATGATATCTAATATGAACGTATCTATTAAGGGTAAAGCTTCCTTGAGCAGCTTAGTTGGAATAGGGTCTAGCAGACAGGTTGTTGGTTTAGATGAGGTAATAATTGAAGTTAGCTCAAGCGAACCCGAACCTCATTCGGCCTGAAAATGCTTTTAAGCGCATAAAAACTTACACTCTTGATTTCTGGCTAAATAAAAGCTGTTGCAATGATATTTCCATGCTGAACTGAGTTGTTCTGGGTCAACTATGAAGGCAAACCCACTTTCCCTTCAGTATTTTGCTGCAATTGGCAGAAACAAGCATATTTGCTCATTCGGCCTGAAAATGCTTTTAAGCGCATAAAAACTTACACTCTTGATTTCTGGCTAAATAAAAGCTGTTGCAATGATATTTCCATGCTGAACTGAGGTGTTCTGGGTCAACTATGAAGGCAAACCCACTTTCCCTTCAGTATTTTGCTGCATTTGGCAGAAATCAGCTCATTTGGCCTGAAAATGCTTTTAAGCGCATAAAGTTTCACTCTTGATTTCTGGCTAAATAAACGCTGCTGCAATGATATTTCCATGCTGAACTGAGTTGTTCTGGGTCAACTATGAAGGCAAACCCACTTTCCCTTCAGTATTTTGCTGCATTTGGCAGAAATCAGCTCATTTGGCCTGAAAATGCTTTTAAGCGCATAAAAACTTACACTCTTGATTTCTGGCTAAATAAAAGCTGTTGCAATGATATTTCCATGCTGAACTGAGTTGTTCTGGGTCAACTATGAAGGCAAACCCGCTTTCCCTTCAGTATTTTGCTGCAATTGGCAGAAACAAGCATATTTGCTCATTCGGCCTGAAAATGCTTTTAAGCGCATAAAAACTTACACTCTTGATTTCTGGCTAAATAAAAGCTGTTGCAATGATATTTCCATGCTGAACTGAGTTGTTCTGGGTCAACTATGAAGGCAAATCAGGTATCCTTCAGTATTTTGCTGCAATTGGCAGAAACAAGCATATTTGCTCATTCGGCCTGAAAATGCTTTTAAGCGGATAAAAACTTACACTCTTGATTTCTGGCTAAATAAAAGCTGTTGCAATGATATTTCCATGCTGAACTGAGTTGTTCTGGGTCAACTATGAAGGCAAACCCACTTTCCTTTCAGTATTTTGCTGCATTTGGCAGAAATCAGCTCATTCGGCCTGAAAATGCTTTTAAGCGCATAAAAACTTACACTCTTGATTTCTGGCTAAATAAAAGCTGTTGCAAAGATATTTCCATGCTGAACTGAGGTGTTCTGGGTCAACTATGAAGGCAAACCCACTTTCCTTTCAGTATTTTGCTGCAATTGGCATAAACAAGCATATTTGCTCATTCGGCCTGAAAATGCTTTTAAGCGCATAAAAACTTACACTCTTGATTTCTGGCTAAATAAAAGCTGTTGCAATGATATTTCCATGCTGAACTGAGTTGTTCTGGGTCAATAATGAAGGCAAACCCACTTTCCCTTCAGTATTTTGCTGCAATTGGCAGAAATCAGCTCATTCGGCCTGAAAATGCTTTTAAGCGCATAAAAACTTACACTCTTGATTTCTGGCTAAATAAAAGCTGTTGCAATGATATTTCCATGCTGAACTGAGTTGTTCTGGGTCAACTATGAAGGCAAACCCGCTTTCCCTTCAGTATTTTGCTGCAATTGGCAGAAACAAGCATATTTGCTCATTCGGCCTGAAAATGCTTTTAAGCGCATAAAAACTTACACTCTTGATTTCTGGCTAAATAAAACCTGTTGCAATGATATTTCCATGCTGAACTGAGTTGTTCTGGGTCAACTATGAAGGCAAACCAGGTTTCCCTTCAGTATTTTGCTGCATTTGGCAGAAATCAGCTCATTCGGCCTGAAAATGCTTTTAAGCGCATAAAAACTTACACTCTTGATTTATGGCTAAATAAAAGCTGTTGCAATGATATTTCCATGCTGAACTGAGTTGTTCTGGGTCAACTATGAAGGCAAACCCACTTTCCCTTCAGTATTTTGCTGCAATTGGCAGAAACAAGCATATTTGCTCATTCGGCCTGAAAATTGTTTTAAGCGCATAAAAACTTACACTCTTGATTTCTGGCTAAGTAAAAGCTGTTGCAATGATATTTCCATGCTGAACTGAGTTGTTCTGGGTCAACTATGAAGGCAAACCCACTTTCCCTTCAGTATTTTGCTGCATTTGGCAGAAATCAGCTCATTCGGCCTGAAAATGCTTTTAAGCGCATAAAAACTTACACTCTTGATTTCTGGCTAAATAAAAGCTGTTGCAATGATATTTCCATGCTGAACTGAGTTGTTCTGGGTCAACTATGAAGGCAAACCCACTTTCCTTTCAGTATTTTGCTGCAATTGGCAGAATTCAGCTCATTCGGCCTGAAAATGCTTTTAAGCGCATAAAAACTTACACTCTTGATTTCTGGCTAAATAAAAGCTGTTGCAATGATATTTCCATGCTGAACTGAGTTGTTCTGGGTCAACTATGAAGGCAAACCCACTTTCCTTTCAGTATTTTGCTGCAATTGGCAGAATTCAGCTCATTCGGCCTGAAAATGCTTTTAAGCGCATAAAAACTTACACTCTTGATTTCTGGCTAAATAAAAGCTGTTGCAATGATATTTCCATGCTAAACTGAGTTGTTCTGGGTCCAATAAGAAGGCAAACCCACTTTCCTTTCAGTATTTTTCTGCAATTGGCAAAAACAAGCATATTTGCTCCTTCGGCCTGAAAATGCTTTTAAACGCATAAAAACTTACACTCTTGATTTCTGGCTAAATAAAAGGTGTTGCAATGATATTTCCATGCTGAACTGAGTTGTTCTGGGTCAACTATGAAGGCAAACCCACTTTCCCTTCAGTATTTTGCTGCATTTGGCAGAAATCAGCTCATTCGGCCTGAAAATGCTTTTAAGCGCATAAAAACTTACACTCTTGATTTCTGGCTAAATAAAAGCTGTTGCAATGATATTTCCATGCTGAACTGAGTTGTTCTGGGTCAACTATGAAGGCAAACCCACTTTCCTTTCAGTATTTTGCTGCAATTGGCAGAATTCAGCTCATTCGGCCTGAAAATGCTTTTAAGCGCATAAAAACTTACACTCTTGATTTCTGGCTAAATAAAAGCTGTTGCAATGATATTTCCATGCTAAACTGAGTTGTTCTGGGTCCAATAAGAAGGCAAACCCACTTTCCTTTCAGTATTTTTCTGCAATTGGCAAAAACAAGCATATTTGCTCCTTCGGCCTGAAAATGCTTTTAAACGCATAAAAACTTACACTCTTGATTTCTGGCTAAATAAAAGGTGTTGCAATGATATTTCCATGCTGAACTGAGTTGTTCTGGGTCAACTATGAAGGCAAACCCACTTTCCCTTCAGTATTTTGCTGCATTTGGCAGAAATCAGCTCATTTGGCCTGAAAATGCTTTTAAGCGCATAAAAACTTACACTCTTGATTTCTGGCTAAATAAAAGCTGTTGCAATGATATTTCCATGCTGAACTGAGTTGTTCTGGGTCAACTATGAAGGCAAACCCCATCTCCCTTCAGTATTTTGCTGCATTTGGCAGAAATCAGCTCATTCGGCCTGAAAATGCTTTTAAGCGCATAAAAACTTACACTCTTGATTTCTGGCTAAATAAAAGCTGTTGCAATGATATTTCCATGCTGAACTGAGTTGTTCTGGGTCAACTATGAAGGCAAACCCACTTTCCCTTCAGTATTTTGCTGCAATTGGCATAAACAAGCATATTTGCTCATTCGGCCTGAAAATGCTTTTAAGCGCATAAAAACTTACACTCTTGATTTTTGGCTAAACAAAAGCTGTTGCAATGATATTTCCATGCTGAACTGAGTTGTTCTGGGTCAACTATGAAGGCAAACCCACTTTCGCTTCAGTATTTTGCTGCATTTGGCAGAAATCAGCTCATTTGGCCTGAAAATGCTTTTAAGCGCATAAAAACTTACACTCTTGATTTCTGGCTAAATAAAAACTGTTGCAATGATATTTCCATGCTGAACTGAGTTGTTCTGGGTCAACTATGAAGGCAAACCCACTTTCCTTTCAGTATTTTGCTGCAATTGGCAGAAACAAGCATATTTGCTCATTCGGCCTGAAATTGCTTTTAAGCGCATAAAAACTTACACTCTTGATTTCTGGCTAAATAAAAGCTGTTGCAATGATATTTCCATGCTGAACTGGGGTGTTCTGGGTCAACTATGAAGGCAAACCCACTTTCCCTTCAGTATTTTGCTGCATTTGGCAGAAATCAGCTCATTCGGCCTGAAAATGCTTTTAAGCGCATAAAAACTTACACTCTTGATTTCTGGCTAAATAAAAGCTGTTGCAATGATATTTCCATGCTGAACTGAGTTGTTCTGGGTCAACTATGAAGGCAAACCCACTTTCCCTTCAGTATTTTGCTGCAATTGGCATAAACAAGCATATTTGCTCATTCGGCCTGAAAATGCTTTTAAGCGCATAAAAACTTACACTCTTGATTTCTGGCTAAATAAAAGCTGTTGCAATGATATTTCCATGCTGAACTGAGTTGTTCTGGGTCAACTATGAAGGCAAACCCACTTTCCCTTCAGTATTTTGCTGCAATTGGCAGAAACAAGCATATTTGCTCATTCGGCCTGAAAATGCTTTTAAGCGCATAAAAACTTACACTCTTGATTTCTGGCTAAATAAAAACTGTTGCAATGATATTTCCATGCTGAACTGAGTTGTTCTGGGTCAACTATGAAGGCAAACCCACTTTCCTTTCAGTATTTTGCTGCAATTGGCAGAAACAAGCATATTTGCTCATTCGGCCTGAAAATGCTTTTAAGCGCATAAAAACTTACACTCTTGATTTCTGGCTAAATAAAAGCTGTTGCAATGATATTTCCATGCTGAACTGAGGTGTTCTGGGTCAACTATGAAGGCAAACCCACTTTCCCTTCAGTATTTTGCTGCATTTGGCAGAAATCAGCTCATTCGGCCTGAAAATGCTTTTAAGCGCATAAAAACTTACACTCTTGATTTCTGGCTAAATAAAAGCTGTTGCAATGATATTTCCATGCTAAACTGAGTTGTTCTGGGTCAGCTATGAAGGCAAACCCACTTTCCTTTCAGTATTTTCTGCAATTGGCAGAAACAAGCATATTTGCTCATTCGGCCTGAAAATGCTTTTAAGCGCATAAAAACTTTCACTCTTGATTTCTGGCTAAATAAAAGCTGTTGCAATGATATTTCCATGCTGAACTGAGTTGTTCTGGGTCAACTATGAAGGCAAACCCACTTTCCCTTCAGTATTTTGCTGCAATTGGCATAAACAAGCATATTTGCTCATTCGGCCTGAAAATGCTTTTAAGCGCATAAAAACGTACACTCTTGATTTCTGGCTAAATAAAAACTGTTGCAATGATATTTCCATGCTGAACTGAGTTGTTCTGGGTCAACTATGAAGGCAAACCCACTTTCCTTTCAGTATTTTGCTGCAATTGGCAGAAACAAGCATATTTGCTCATTCGGCCTGAAAATGCTTTTAAGCGCATAAAAACTTACACTCTTGATTTCTGGCTAAATAAAAACTGTTGCAATGATATTTCCATGCTGAACTGAGTTGTTCTGGGTCAACTATGAAGGCAAACCCACTTTCCCTTCAGTATTTTGCTGCATTTGGCAGAAATCAGCTCATTTGGCCTGAAAATGCTTTTAATTCAATTCAATTCAATTCAACTTTATTTATATAGCGCCAATTCACAACAAAGTCATCTCAGGGAACTTTACAGAATAAAGTCAAGATTATAAAGATATATAAAGAGAACCCAACAATTCCCCCTGGAGCAAGCCATAGGCAACAGTGGAGAGGAAAAACTCCCTTTAACGGAAGAAACCTCCAGCAGAACCAGGCTCAGGGTGGACGGCCATCTGCCTCGACCGGTTGGGGTGAGTGGAAAGGGGAGAGAGAAAAGAACAGAGCAACAAAAAGCAATAACAAAACATCGGGCAGATTGGTAGGACCAGTAGCTGCATGCTGGAAGACACACAGCTTCAAAGCCGGGGGACACCTGCAGAAAGGGACAGAGAGAGGGGGACAGAGGAGGACAAAGACAACTACGGGAGAGAACACACAGAGTTAATGACATACAGTGGTGAGAATTGCGGGGTGAGAGGAGAGGAGAGATGGTCAAGAGGAGGAAAGGAGCTCAGTGCATTGGGCGGTGGGTCCCCCAGCAGTCTAAGCCTATGGCAGCATAACTATAACTAACTATATGCTTTATTAAAGAGGAAGGTTTTAAGCTTAGACTTAAAAGTAGAGAGGGTGTCTGCTTCCCGAATCTGAACTGGGAGCTGGTTCCACAAGAGAGGAGCTTGATAGCTAAAGGCTCTACCTCCCATTCTACTTTTGGAAATTCTGGGAACCACAAGTAGGCCTGCATTCTGAGAGCGAAGTGGTCTACTGGGATGATATGGTGCTATGAGGTCTTCTATATATGATGGAGCCTGACCATTCAGAGCTTTATATGTAAGAAGCAGGGTTTTAAATTCTATTCTAGATTTAATGGGAAGCCAATGGAGAGAAGCTAGTGAAGGTGAAATATGATCTCTCTTTCCTAATCCAGTCAGCACTCTTGCTGCAGCATTTTGGATTAATTGAAGGCTTTTTAGGGAGTTATTAGGACACCCCAGAAGTAGGGAATTACAGTAGTCCAACCTAGAGGTAACAAATGCATGGACCAGTTTTTCGGCATCACTTTGAGACAGTATGCTCCTAATTTTGGCAATTTTCCGTAGGTGGAAGAAGGCCGTTCTAGAGATTTGTTTTATATGTGACTTAAAGGACAGATCCTGATCAAAAATAACTCCAAGGTTCCTTGCAGTAGTACTGGAGGCCAGACTTATGCCATCTAGGGTAACAATATGGTTGGACATCATATCTCTGAGATTTTTGGGCCCAAATACTATGACTTCAGTTTTGTCTGAGTCTAAAAGTAAAAAATTGTGGGACATCCAGGCCTTTATGTCTTGTAGGCATGCTTGAAGCTTTATTAACTGATTATTTTCATCTGGTTCCATAGATAAATATAGCTGGGTATCATCAGCATAACAGTGGAAATTTATGGAGTGTTTTCTAATAATGTTGCCTAAAGGAGACATATATAAAGTAAAAAGTATTGGTCCTAACACAGAGCCTTGTGGAACTCCATAGCTAACCTTTGTGTGCATGGAGGATTCATCATTAACATGAACAAATTGAAATCTATCAGACAGATAGGATTTAAACCAACCTAGTGCAGTTCCTGTAATTCCAATTTCATGTTCCAGTCTCTGTAATAAAATGTTATGATCAATGGTATCAAATGCGGCACTAAGATCTAACAGAACAAGTATAGAGATGAGTCCATTATCTGAGGCCATGAGAAGATCGTTGGTGACTTTTACCAGTGCTGTTTCTGTACTATGATGAACTCTAAATCCTGACTGAAACTCTTCATACAAATTATTCCTATGGAGGTGATCACATAATTGTTTTGCGACTACTTTTTCAATTATTTTAGAAATAAAGGGGAGATTAGATATTGGTCTGTAATTGGCTAAAACACCTGGGTCAAGACAGGGTTTTTTAAGTAATGGTTTAATTACAGCTACCTTATAGGCCTGTGGTACATAGCCTGTTTCTAAAGATAGATTGATGATATCTAATATGAACGTATCTATTAAGGGTAAAGCTTCCTTGAGCAGCTTAGTTGGAATAGGGTCTAGCAGACAGGTTGTTGGTTTAGATGAGGTAATAATTGAAGTTAGCTCAAGCGAACCCGAACCTCATTCGGCCTGAAAATGCTTTTAAGCGCATAAAAACTTACACTCTTGATTTCTGGCTAAATAAAAGCTGTTGCAATGATATTTCCATGCTGAACTGAGTTGTTCTGGGTCAACTATGAAGGCAAACCCACTTTCCCGTCAGTATTTTGCTGCAATTGGCAGAAACAAGCATATTTGCTCATTCGGCCTGAAAATGCTTTTAAGCGCATAAAAACATACACTCTTGATTTCTGGCTAAATAAAAGCTGTTGCAATGATATTTCCATGCTGAACTGAGTTGTTCTGGGTCAACTATGAAGGCAAACCCACTTTCCCTTCAGTATTTTGCTGCAATTGGCAGAAACAAGCATATTTGCTCATTCGGCCTGAAAATGCTTTTAAGCGCATAAAAACTTACACTCTTGATTTCTGGCTAAATAAAAGCTGTTGCAATGATATTTCCATGCTGAACTGAGGTGTTCTGGGTCAACTATGAAGGCAAACCCACTTTCCCTTCAGTATTTTGCTGCATTTGGCAGAAATCAGCTCATTTGGCCTGAAAATGCTTTTAAGCGCATAAAGTTTCACTCTTGATTTCTGGCTAAATAAACGCTGCTGCAATGATATTTCCATGCTGAACTGAGTTGTTCTGGGTCAACTATGAAGGCAAACCCACTTTCCCTTCAGTATTTTGCTGCATTTGGCAGAAATCAGCTCATTTGGCCTGAAAATGCTTTTAAGCGCATAAAAACTTACACTCTTGATTTCTGGCTAAATAAAAGCTGTTGCAATGATATTTCCATGCTGAACTGAGTTGTTCTGGGTCAACTATGAAGGCAAACCCGCTTTCCCTTCAGTATTTTGCTGCAATTGGCAGAAACAAGCATATTTGCTCATTCGGCCTGAAAATGCTTTTAAGCGCATAAAAACTTACACTCTTGATTTCTGGCTAAATAAAAGCTGTTGCAATGATATTTCCATGCTGAACTGAGTTGTTCTGGGTCAACTATGAAGGCAAATCAGGTATCGTTCAGTATTTTTCTGCAATTGGCAAAAACAAGCATATTTGCTCCTTCGGCCTGAAAATGCTTTTAAACGCATAAAAACTTACACTCTTGATTTCTGGCTAAATAAAAGGTGTTGCAATGATATTTCCATGCTGAACTGAGTTGTTCTGGGTCAACTATGAAGGCAAACCCACTTTCCCTTCAGTATTTTGCTGCATTTGGCAGAAATCAGCTCATTCGGCCTGAAAATGCTTTTAAGTGCATAAAAACTTACACTCTTGATTTCTGGCTAAATAAAAGCTGTTGCAATGATATTTCCATGCTGAACTGAGTTGTTCTGGGTCAACTATGAAGGCAAACCCCATCTCCCTTCAGTATTTTGCTGCATTTGGCAGAAATCAGCTCATTCGGCCTGAAAATGCTTTTAAGCGCATAAAAACTTTCACTCTTGATTTCTGGCTAAATGAAAGCTGTTGCAATGATATTTCCATGCTGAACTGAGTTGTTCTGGGTCAACTATGAAGGCAAACCCACTTTCGCTTCAGTATTTTGCTGCATTTGGCAGAAATCAGCTCATTTGGCCTGAAAATGCTTTTAAGCGCATAAAAACTTACACTCTTCATTTCTGGCTAAATAAAAACTGTTGCAATGATATTTCCATGCTGAACTGAGTTGTTCTGGGTCAACTATGAAGGCAAACCCACTTTCCTTTCAGTATTTTGCTGCAATTGGCAGAAACAAGCATATTTGCTCATTCGGCCTGAAAATGCTTTTAAGCGCATAAAAACTTACACTCTTGATTTCTGGCTAAATAAAAGCTGTTGCAATGATATCTCCATGCTGAACTGGGGTGTTCTGGGTCAACTATGAAGGCAAACCCACTTTCCCTTCAGTATTTTGCTGCATTTGGCAGAAATCAGCTCATTCGGCCTGAAAATGCTTTTAAGCGCATAAAAACTTACACTCTTGATTTCTGGCTAAATAAAAGCTGTTGCAATGATATTTCCATGCTGAACTGAGTTGTTCTGGGTCAACTATGAAGGCAAACCCACTTTCCCTTCAGTATTTTGCTGCAATTGGCATAAACAAGCATATTTGCTCATTCGGCCTGAAAATGCTTTTAAGCGCATAAAAACTTACACTCTTGATTTCTGGCTAAATAAAAGCTGTTGCAATGATATTTCCATGCTGAACTGAGTTGTTCTGGGTCAACTATGAAGGCAAACCCACTTTCCCTTCAGTATTTTGCTGCAATTGGCAGAAACAAGCATATTTGCTCATTCGGCCTGAAAATGCTTTTAAGCGCATAAAAACTTACACTCTTGATTTCTGGCTAAATAAAAACTGTTGCAATGATATTTCCATGCTGAACTGAGTTGTTCTGGGTCAACTATGAAGGCAAACCCACTTTCCTTTCAGTATTTTGCTGCAATTGGCAGAAACAAGCATATTTGCTCATTCGGCCTGAAAATGCTTTTAAGCGCATAAAAACTTACACTCTTGATTTCTGGCTAAATAAAAGCTGTTGCAATGATATTTCCATGCTGAACTGAGGTGTTCTGGGTCAACTATGAAGGCAAACCCACTTTCCCTTCAGTATTTTGCTGCATTTGGCAGAAATCAGCTCATTCGGCCTGAAAATGCTTTTAAGCGCATAAAGTTTCACTCTTGATTTCTGGCTAAATAAAAGCTGTTGCAATGATATTTCCATGCTGAAGTGAGTTGTTCTGGGTCAACTATGAAGGCAAACCCACTTTCCCTTCAGTATTTTGCTGCATTTGGCAGAAATCAGCTCATTCGGCCTGAAAATGCTTTTAAGCGCATGAAAACTTACACTCTTGATTTCTGGCTAAATAAAAGCTGTTGCAATGATATTTCCATGCTGAACTGAGTTGTTCTGGGTCAACTAAGAAGGCAAACCCACTTTCCCTTCAGTATTTTGCTGCATTTGGCAGAAATCAGCTCATTCGGCCTGAAAATGCTTTTAAGCGCATAAAAACTTACACTCTTGATTTCTGGCTAAATAAAAGCTGTTGCAATGATATTTCCATGCTAAACTGAGTTGTTCTGGGTCAACTATGAAGGCAAACCCACTTTCCTTTCAGTATTTTCTGCAATTGGCAGAAACAAGCATATTTGCTCATTCGGCCTGAAAATGCTTTTAAGCGCATAAAAACTTTCACTCTTGATTTCTGGCTAAATAAAAGCTGTTGCAATGATATTTCCATGCTGAACTGAGTTGTTCTGGGTCAACTATGAAGGCAAACCCACTTTCCCTTCAGTATTTTGCTGCAATTGGCATAAACAAGCATATTTGCTCATTCGGCCTGAAAATGCTTTTAAGCGCATAAAAACGTACACTCTTGATTTCTGGCTAAATAAAAACTGTTGCAATGATATTTCCATGCTGAACTGAGTTGTTCTGGGTCAACTATGAAGGCAAACCCACTTTCCTTTCAGTATTTTGCTGCAATTGGCAGAAACAAGCATATTTGCTCATTCGGCCTGAAAATGCTTTTAAGCGCATAAAAACTTACACTCTTGATTTCTGGCTAAATAAAAACTGTTGCAATGATATTTCCATGCTGAACTGAGTTGTTCTGGGTCAACTATGAAGGCAAACCCACTTTCCCTTCAGTATTTTGCTGCATTTGGCAGAAATCAGCTCATTTGGCCTGAAAATGCTTTTAATTCAATTCAATTCAATTCAACTTTATTTATATAGCGCCAATTCACAACAAAGTCATCTCAGGGCACTTTACAGAATAAAGTCAAGATTATAAAGATATATAAAGAGAACCCAACAATTCCCCCTGGAGCAAGCCATAGGCAACAGTGGAGAGGAAAAACTCCCTTTAACGGAAGAAACCTCCAGCAGAACCAGGCTCAGGGTGGACGGCCATCTGCCTCGACCGGTTGGGGTGAGTGGAAAGGGGAGAGAGAAAAGAACAGAGCAACAAAAAGCAATAACAAAACATCGGGCAGATTGGTAGGACCAGTAGCTGCATGCTGGAAGACACACAGCTTCAAAGCCGGGGGACACCTGCAGAAAGGGACAGAGAGAGGGGGACAGAGGAGGACAAAGACAACTACGGGAGAGAACACACAGAGTTAATGACATACAGTGGTGAGAATTGCGGGGTGAGAGGAGAGGAGAGATGGTCAAGAGGAGGAAAGGAGCTCAGTGCATTGGGCGGTGGGTCCCCCAGCAGTCTAAGCCTATGGCAGCATAACTATAACTAACTATATGCTTTATTAAAGAGGAAGGTTTTAAGCTTAGACTTAAAAGTAGAGAGGGTGTCTGCTTCCCGAATCTGAACTGGGAGCTGGTTCCACAAGAGAGGAGCTTGATAGCTAAAGGCTCTACCTCCCATTCTACTTTTGGAAATTCTGGGAACCACAAGTAGGCCTGCATTCTGAGAGCGAAGTGGTCTACTGGGATGATATGGTGCTATGAGGTCTTCTATATATGATGGAGCCTGACCATTCAGAGCTTTATATGTAAGAAGCAGGGTTTTAAATTCTATTCTAGATTTAATGGGAAGCCAATGGAGAGAAGCTAGTGAAGGTGAAATATGATCTCTCTTGCTAGTTCCAGTCAGCACTCTTGCTGCAGCATTTTGGATTAATTGCAGGCTCTTTAGGGAGTTACTGGGGCATCCTGAAAGTAGGGAATTACAGTAGTCCAACCTAGAAGTAACAAATGCATGGACCAGTTTTTCGGCATCACTTTGAGACAGTATGCTCCTAATTTTGGCAATGTTCCGTAGGTGGAAGAAGGCCGTTCTAGAGATTTGTTTTATATGTGACTTAAAGGACAGATCCTGATCAAAAATAACTCCAAGGTTCCTTGCAGTAGTACTGGAGGCCAGACTTATGCCATCTAGGGTAACAATATGGTTGGACATCATATCTCTGAGATTTTTGGGCCCAAATACTATGACTTCAGTTTTGTCTGAGTTTAAAAGTAAAAAATTGTGGGACATCCAGGCCTTTATGTCTTGTAGGCATGCTTGAAGCTTTATTAACTGATTATTTTCATCTGGTTCCATAGATAAATATAGCTGGGTATCATCAGCATAACAGTGGAAATTTATGGAGTGTTTTCTAATAATGTTGCCTAAAGGAGACATATATAAAGTAAAAAGTATTGGTCCTAACACAGAGCCTTGTGGAACTCCATAGCTAACCTTTGTGTGCATGGAGGATTCATCATTAACATGAACAAATTGAAATCTATCAGACAGATAGGATTTAAACCAACCTAGTGCAGTTCCTGTAATTCCAATTTCATGTTCCAGTCTCTGTAATAAAATGTTATGATCAATGGTATCAAATGCGGCACTAAGATCTAACAGAACAAGTATGGAGATGAGTCCATTATCTGAGGCCATGAGAAAATCGTTGGTGACTTTTACCAGTGCTGTTTCTGTACTATGATGAACTCTAAATCCTGACTGAAACTCTTCATACAAATTATTCCTATGGAGGTGATCACATAATTGTTTTGCGACTACTTTTTCAATTATTTTAGAAATAAAGGGGAGATTAGATATTGGTCTGTAATTGGCTAAAACACCTGGGTCAAGACAGGGTTTTTTAAGTAATGGTTTAATTACAGCTACCTTATAGGCCTGTGGTACATAGCCTGTTTCTAAAGATAGATTGATGATATCTAATATGAACGTATCTATTAAGGGTAAAGCTTCCTTGAGCAGCTTAGTTGGAATAGGGTCTAGCAGACAGGTTGTTGGTTTAGATGAGGTAATAATTGAAGTTAGCTCAAGCGAACCCGAACCTCATTCGGCCTGAAAATGCTTTTAAGCGCATAAAAACTTACACTCTTGATTTCTGGCTAAATAAAAGCTGTTGCAATGATATTTCCATGCTGAACTGAGTTGTTCTGGGTCAACTATGAAGGCAAACCCGCTTTCCCTTCAGTATTTTGCTGCAATTGGCAGAAACAAGCATATTTGCTCATTCGGCCTGAAAATGCTTTTAAGCGCATAAAAACTTACACTCTTGATTTCTGGCTAAATAAAAGCTGTTGCAATGATATTTCCATGCTGAACTGAGTTGTTCTGGGTCAACTATGAAGGCAAACCCACTTTCCCTTCAGTATTTTGCTGCAATTGGCAGAAACAAGCATATTTGCTCATTCGGCCTGAAAATGCTTTTAAGCGCATAAAAACTTACACTCTTGATTTCTGGCTAAATAAAAGCTGTTGCAATGATATTTCCATGCTGAACTGAGGTGTTCTGGGTCAACTATGAAGGCAAACCCACTTTCCCTTCAGTATTTTGCTGCATTTGGCAGAAATCAGCTCATTTGGCCTGAAAATGCTTTTAAGCGCATAAAGTTTCACTCTTGATTTCTGGCTAAATAAACGCTGCTGCAATGATATTTCCATGCTGAACTGAGTTGTTCTGGGTCAACTATGAAGGCAAACCCACTTTCCCTTCAGTATTTTGCTGCATTTGGCAGAAATCAGCTCATTTGGCCTGAAAATGCTTTTAAGCGCATAAAAACTTACACTCTTGATTTCTGGCTAAATAAAAGCTGTTGCAATGATATTTCCATGCTGAAGTGAGTTGTTCTGGGTCAACTATGAAGGCAAACCCACTTTCCCTTCAGTATTTTGCTGCATTTGGCAGAAATCAGCTCATTCGGCCTGAAAATGCTTTTAAGCGCATAAAAACTTACACTCTTGATTTCTGGCTAAATAAAAGCTGTTGCAATGATATTTCCATGCTGAACTGAGTTGTTCTGGGTCAACTATGAAGGCAAACCCGCTTTCCCTTCAGTATTTTGCTGCAATTGGCAGAAACAAGCATATTTGCTCATTCGGCCTGAAAATGCTTTTAAGCGCATAAAAACTTACACTCTTGATTTCTGGCTAAATAAAAGCTGTTGCAATGATATTTCCATGCTGAACTGAGTTGTTCTGGGTCAACTATGAAGGCAAATCAGGTATCCTTCAGTATTTTGCTGCAATTGGCAGAAACAAGCATATTTGCTCATTCGGCCTGAAAATGCTTTTAAGCGGATAAAAACTTACACTCTTGATTTCTGGCTAAATAAAAGCTGTTGCAATGATATTTCCATGCTGAACTGAGTTGTTCTGGGTCAACTATGAAGGCAAACCCACTTTCCTTTCAGTATTTTGCTGCATTTGGCAGAAATCAGCTCATTCGGCCTGAAAATGCTTTTAAGCGCATAAAAACTTACACTCTTGATTTCTGGCTAAATAAAAGCTGTTGCAAAGATATTTCCATGCTGAACTGAGGTGTTCTGGGTCAACTATGAAGGCAAACCCACTTTCCTTTCAGTATTTTGCTGCAATTGGCATAAACAAGCATATTTGCTCATTCGGCCTGAAAATGCTTTTAAGCGCATAAAAACTTACACTCTTGATTTCTGGCTAAATAAAAGCTGTTGCAATGATATTTCCATGCTGAACTGAGTTGTTCTGGGTCAACTATGAAGGCAAACCCGCTTTCCCTTCAGTATTTTGCTGCAATTGGCAGAAACAAGCATATTTGCTCATTCGGCCTGAAAATGCTTTTAAGCGCATAAAAACTTACACTCTTGATTTCTGGCTAAATAAAACCTGTTGCAATGATATTTCCATGCTGAACTGAGTTGTTCTGGGTCAACTATGAAGGCAAACCAGGTTTCCCTTCAGTATTTTGCTGCATTTGGCAGAAATCAGCTCATTCGGCCTGAAAATGCTTTTAAGCGCATAAAAACTTACACTCTTGATTTATGGCTAAATAAAAGCTGTTGCAATGATATTTCCATGCTGAACTGAGTTGTTCTGGGTCAACTATGAAGGCAAACCCACTTTCCCTTCAGTATTTTGCTGCAATTGGCAGAAACAAGCATATTTGCTCATTCGGCCTGAAAATTGTTTTAAGCGCATAAAAACTTACACTCTTGATTTCTGGCTAAGTAAAAGCTGTTGCAATGATATTTCCATGCTGAACTGAGTTGTTCTGGGTCAACTATGAAGGCAAACCCACTTTCCCTTCAGTATTTTGCTGCATTTGGCAGAAATCAGCTCATTCGGCCTGAAAATGCTTTTAAGCGCATAAAAACTTACACTCTTGATTTCTGGCTAAATAAAAGTTGTTGCAATGATATTTCCATGCTGAACTGAGTTGTTCTGGGTCAACTATGAAGGCAAACCCACTTTCCTTTCAGTATTTTGCTGCAATTGGCAGAATTCAGCTCATTCGGTCTGAAAATGCTTTTAAGCGCATAAAAACTTACACTCTTGATTTCTGGCTAAATAAAAGGTGTTGCAATGATATTTCCATGCTAAACTGAGTTGTTCTGGGTCCAATAAGAAGGCAAACCCACTTTCCTTTCAGTATTTTTCTGCAATTGGCAAAAACAAGCATATTTGCTCCTTCGGCCTGAAAATGCTTTTAAACGCATAACAACTTACACTCTTGATTTCTGGCTAAATAAAAGGTGTTGCAATGATATTTCCATGCTGAACTGAGTTGTTCTGGGTCAACTATGAAGGCAAACCCACTTTCCCTTCAGTATTTTGCTGCATTTGGCAGAAATCAGCTCATTCGGCCTGAAAATGCTTTTAAGCGCATAAAAACTTACACTCTTGATTTCTGGCTAAATAAAAGCTGTTGCAATGATATTTCCATGCTGAACTGAGTTGTTCTGGGTCAACTATGAAGGCAAACCCCATCTCCCTTCAGTATTTTGCTGCATTTGGCAGAAATCAGCTCATTCGGCCTGAAAATGCTTTTAAGCGCATAAAAACTTACACTCTTGATTTCTGGCTAAATAAAAGCTGTTGCAATGATATTTCCATGCTGAACTGAGTTGTTCTGGGTCAACTATGAAGGCAAACCCACTTTCCCTTCAGTATTTTGCTGCAATTGGCATAAACAAGCATATTTGCTCATTCGGCCTGAAAATGCTTTTAAGCGCATAAAAACTTACACTCTTGATTTTTGGCTAAACAAAAGCTTTTGCAATGATATTTCCATGCTGAACTGAGTTGTTCTGGGTCAACTATGAAGGCAAACCCACTTTCGCTTCAGTATTTTGCTGCATTTGGCAGAAATCAGCTCATTTGGCCTGAAAATGCTTTTAAGCGCATAAAAACTTACACTCTTGATTTCTGGCTAAATAAAAGCTGTTGCAATGATATTTCCATGCTGAACTGAGTTGTTCTGGGTCAACTATGAAGGCAAACCCACTTTCCCTTCAGTATTTTGCTGCAATTGGCATAAACAAGCATATTTGCTCATTCGGCCTGAAAATGCTTTTAAGCGCATAAAAACTTACACTCTTGATTTCTGGCTAAATAAAAGCTGTTGCAATGATATTTCCATGCTGAACTGAGTTGTTCTGGGTCAACTATGAAGGCAAACCCACTTTCCCTTCAGTATTTTGCTGCAATTGGCAGAAACAAGCATATTTGCTCATTCGGCCTGAAAATGCTTTTAAGCGCATAAAAACTTACACTCTTGATTTCTGGCTAAATAAAAACTGTTGCAATGATATTTCCATGCTGAACTGAGTTGTTCTGGGTCAACTATGAAGGCAAACCCACTTTCCTTTCAGTATTTTGCTGCAATTGGCAGAAACAAGCATATTTGCTCATTCGGCCTGAAAATGCTTTTAAGCGCATAAAAACTTACACTCTTGATTTCTGGCTAAATAAAAGCTGTTGCAATGATATTTCCATGCTGAACTGAGGTGTTCTGGGTCAACTATGAAGGCAAACCCACTTTCCCTTCAGTATTTTGCTGCATTTGGCAGAAATCAGCTCATTCGGCCTGAAAATGCTTTTAAGCGCATAAAGTTTCACTCTTGATTTCTGGCTAAATAAAAGCTGTTGCAATGATATTTCCATGCTGAAGTGAGTTGTTCTGGGTCAACTATGAAGGCAAACCCACTTTCCCTTCAGTATTTTGCTGCATTTGGCAGAAATCAGCTCATTCGGCCTGAAAATGCTTTTAAGCGCATGAAAACTTACACTCTTGATTTCTGGCTAAATAAAAGCTGTTGCAATGATATTTCCATGCTGAAGTGAGTTGTTCTGGGTCAACTAAGAAGGCAAACCCACTTTCCCTTCAGTATTTTGCTGCATTTGGCAGAAATCAGCTCATTCGGCCTGAAAATGCTTTTAAGCGCATAAAAACTTACACTCTTGATTTCTGGCTAAATAAAAGCTGTTGCAATGATATTTCCATGCTAAACTGAGTTGTTCTGGGTCAGCTATGAAGGCAAACCCACTTTCCTTTCAGTATTTTCTGCAATTGGCAGAAACAAGCATATTTGCTCATTCGGCCTGAAAATGCTTTTAAGCGCATAAAAACTTTCACTCTTGATTTCTGGCTAAATAAAAGCTGTTGCAATGATATTTCCATGCTGAACTGAGTTGTTCTGGGTCAACTATGAAGGCAAACCCACTTTCCCTTCAGTATTTTGCTGCAATTGGCATAAACAAGCATATTTGCTCATTCGGCCTGAAAATGCTTTTAAGCGCATAAAAACGTACACTCTTGATTTCTGGCTAAATAAAAACTGTTGCAATGATATTTCCATGCTGAACTGAGTTGTTCTGGGTCAACTATGAAGGCAAACCCACTTTCCTTTCAGTATTTTACTGCAATTGGCAGAAACAAGCATATTTGCTCATTCGGCCTGAAAATGCTTTTAAGCGCATAAAAACTTACACTCTTGATTTCTGGCTAAATAAAAACTGTTGCAATGATATTTCCATGCTGAACTGAGTTGTTCTGGGTCAACTATGAAGGCAAACCCACTTTCCTTTCAGTATTTTGCTGCATTTGGCAGAAATCAGCTCATTTGGCCTGAAAATGCTTTTAATTCAATTCAATTCAATTCAACTTTATTTATATAGCGCCAATTCACAACAAAGTCATCTCAGGGAACTTTACAGAATAAAGTCAAGATTATAAAGATATATAAAGAGAACCCAACAATTCCCCCTGGAGCAAGCCATAGGCAACAGTGGAGAGGAAAAACTCCCTTTAACGGAAGAAACCTCCAGCAGAACCAGGCTCAGGGTGGACGGCCATCTGCCTCGACCGGTTGGGGTGAGTGGAAAGGGGAGAGAGAAAAGAACAGAGCAACAAAAAGCAATAACAAAACATCGGGCAGATTGGTAGGACCAGTAGCTGCATGCTGGAAGACACACAGCTTCAAAGCCGGGGGACACCTGCAGAAAGGGACAGAGAGAGGGGGACAGAGGAGGACAAAGACAACTACGGGAGAGAACACACAGAGTTAATGACATACAGTGGTGAGAATTGCGGGGTGAGAGGAGAGGAGAGATGGTCAAGAGGAGGAAAGGAGCTCAGTGCATTGGGGGGTGGGTCCCCCAGCAGTCTAAGCCTATGGCAGCATAACTATAACTAACTATATGCTTTATTAAAGAGGAAGGTTTTAAGCTTAGACTTAAAAGTAGAGAGGGTGTCTGCTTCCCGAATCTGAACTGGGAGCTGGTTCCACAAGAGAGGAGCTTGATAGCTAAAGGCTCTACCTCCCATTCTACTTTTGGAAATTCTGGGAACCACAAGTAGGCCTGCATTCTGAGAGCGAAGTGGTCTACTGGGATGATATGGTGCTATGAGGTCTTCTATATATGATGGAGCCTGACCATTCAGAGCTTTATATGTAAGAAGCAGGGTTTTAAATTCTATTCTAGATTTAATGGGAAGCCAATGGAGAGAAGCTAGTGAAGGTGAAATATGATCTCTCTTTCCTAATCCAGTCAGCACTCTTGCTGCAGCATTTTGGATTAATTGCAGGCTCTTTAGGGAGTTACTGGGGCATCCTGAAAGTAGGGAATTACAGTAGTCCAACCTAGAAGTAACAAATGCATGGACCAGTTTTTCGGCATCACTTTGAGACAGTATGCTCCTAATTTTGGCAATGTTCCGTAGGTGGAAGAAGGCCGTTCTAGAGATTTGTTTTATATGTGACTTAAAGGACAGATCCTGATCAAAAATAACTCCAAGGTTCCTTGCAGTAGTACTGGAGGCCAGACTTATGCCATCTAGGGTAACAATATGGTTGGACATCATATCTCTGAGATTTTTGGGCCCAAATACTATGACTTCAGTTTTGTCTGAGTCTAAAAGTAAAAAATTGTGGGACATCCAGGCCTTTATGTCTTGTAGGCATGCTTGAAGCTTTATTAACTGATTATTTTCATCTGGTTCCATAGATAAATATAGCTGGGTATCATCAGCATAACAGTGGAAATTTATGGAGTGTTTTCTAATAATGTTGCCTAAAGGAGACATATATAAAGTAAAAAGTATTGGTCCTAACACAGAGCCTTGTGGAACTCCATAGCTAACCTTTGTGTGCATGGAGGATTCATCATTAACATGAACAAATTGAAATCTATCAGACAGATAGGATTTAAACCAACCTAGTGCAGTTCCTGTAATTCCAATTTCATGTTCCAGTCTCTGTAATAAAATGTTATGATCAATGGTATCAAATGCGGCACTAAGATCTAACAGAACAAGTATAGAGATGAGTCCATTATCTGAGGCCATGAGAAGATCGTTGGTGACTTTTACCAGTGCTGTTTCTGTACTATGATGAACTCTAAATCCTGACTGAAACTCTTCATACAAATTATTCCTATGGAGGTGATCACATAATTGTTTTGCGACTACTTTTTCAATTATTTTAGAAATAAAGGGGAGATTAGATATTGGTCTGTAATTGGCTAAAACACCTGGGTCAAGACAGGGTTTTTTAAGTAATGGTTTAATTACAGCTACCTTATAGGCCTGTGGTACATAGCCTGTTTCTAAAGATAGATTGATGATATCTAATATGAACGTATCTATTAAGGGTAAAGCTTCCTTGAGCAGCTTAGTTGGAATAGGGTCTAGCAGACAGGTTGTTGGTTTAGATGAGGTAATAATTGAAGTTAGCTCAAGCGAACCCGAACCTCATTCGGCCTGAAAATGCTTTTAAGCGCATAAAAACTTACACTCTTGATTTCTGGCTAAATAAAAGCTGTTGCAATGATATTTCCATGCTGAACTGAGTTGTTCTGGGTCAACTATGAAGGCAAACCCACTTTCCCTTCAGTATTTTGCTGCAATTGGCAGAAACAAGCATATTTGCTCATTCGGCCTGAAAATGCTTTTAAGCGCATAAAAACTTACACTCTTGATTTCTGGCTAAATAAAAGCTGTTGCAATGATATTTCCATGCTGAACTGAGTTGTTCTGGGTCAACTATGAAGGCAAACCCACTTTCCCTTCAGTATTTTGCTGCAATTGGCAGAAACAAGCATATTTGCTCATTCGGCCTGAAAATGCTTTTAAGCGCATAAAAACTTACACTCTTGATTTCTGGCTAAATAAAAGCTGTTGCAATGATATTTCCATGCTGAACTGAGGTGTTCTGGGTCAACTATGAAGGCAAACCCACTTTCCCTTCAGTATTTTGCTGCATTTAGCAGAAATCAGCTCATTTGGCCTGAAAATGCTTTTAAGCGCATAAAGTTTCACTCTTGATTTCTGGCTAAATAAACGCTGCTGCAATGATATTTCCATGCTGAACTGAGTTGTTCTGGGTCAACTATGAAGGCAAACCCACTTTCCCTTCAGTATTTTGCTGCATTTGGCAGAAATCAGCTCATTTGGCCTGAAAATGCTTTTAAGCGCATAAAAACTTACACTCTTGATTTCTGGCTAAATAAAAGCTGTTGCAATGATATTTCCATGCTGAAGTGAGTTGTTCTGGGTCAACTATGAAGGCAAACCCACTTTCCCTTCAGTATTTTGCTGCATTTGGCAGAAATCAGCTCATTCGGCCTGAAAATGCTTTTAAGCGCATAAAAACTTACACTCTTGATTTCTGGCTAAATAAAAGCTGTTGCAATGATATTTCCATGCTGAACTGAGTTGTTCTGGGTCAACTATGAAGGCAAATCAGGTATCCTTCAGTATTTTGCTGCAATTGGCAGAAACAAGCATATTTGCTCATTCGGCCTGAAAATGCTTTTAAGCGGATAAAAACTTACACTCTTGATTTCTGGCTAAATAAAAGCTGTTGCAATGATATTTCCATGCTGAACTGAGTTGTTCTGGGTCAACTATGAAGGCAAACCCACTTTCCTTTCAGTATTTTGCTGCATTTGGCAGAAATCAGCTCATTCGGCCTGAAAATGCTTTTAAGCGCATAAAAACTTACACTCTTGATTTCTGGCTAAATAAAAGCTGTTGCAAAGATATTTCCATGCTGAACTGAGGTGTTCTGGGTCAACTATGAAGGCAAACCCACTTTCCTTTCAGTATTTTGCCGCAATTGGCATAAACAAGCATATTTGCTCATTCGGCCTGAAAATGCTTTTAAGCGCATAAAAACTTACACTCTTGATTTCTGGCTAAATAAAAGCTGTTGCAATGATATTTCCATGCTGAACTGAGTTGTTCTGGGTCAACTATGAAGGCAAACCCACTTTCCCTTCAGTATTTTGCTGCATTTGGCAGAAATCAGGTCATTCGGCCTGAAAATGCTTTTAAGCGCATGAAAACTTACACTCTTGATTTCTGGCTAAATAAAAGCTGTTGCAATGATATTTCCATGCTGAACTGAGTTGTTCTGGGTCAACTAAGAAGGCAAACCCACTTTCCCTTCAGTATTTTGCTGCAATTGGCAGAAACAAGCATATTTGCTCATTCGGCCTGAAAATGCTTTTAAGCGCATAAAAACTTACACTCTTGATTTCTGGCTAAATAAAAGCTGTTGCAATGATATTTCCATGCTGAACTGAGTTGTTCTGGGTCAACTATGAAGGCAAACCCACTTTCCCTTCAGTATTTTGCTGCAATTGGCAGAAACAAGCATATTTGCTCATTCGGCCTGAAAATGCTTTTAAGCGCATAAAAACTTACACTCTTGATTTCTGGCTAAATAAAAGCTGTTGCAATGATATTTCCATGCTGAACTGAGGTGTTCTGGGTCAACTATGAAGGCAAACCCACTTTCCCTTCAGTATTTTGCTGCATTTGGCAGAAATCAGCTCATTTGGCCTGAAAATGCTTTTAAGCGCATAAAGTTTCACTCTTGATTTCTGGCTAAATAAACGCTGCTGCAATGATATTTCCATGCTGAACTGAGTTGTTCTGGGTCAACTATGAAGGCAAACCCACTTTCCCTTCAGTATTTTGCTGCATTTGGCAGAAATCAGCTCATTTGGCCTGAAAATGCTTTTAAGCGCATAAAAACTTACACTCTTGATTTCTGGCTAAATAAAAGCTGTTGCAATGATATTTCCATGCTGAAGTGAGTTGTTCTGGGTCAACTATGAAGGCAAACCCACTTTCCCTTCAGTATTTTGCTGCATTTGGCAGAAATCAGCTCATTCGGCCTGAAAATGCTTTTAAGCGCATAAAAACTTACACTCTTGATTTCTGGCTAAATAAAAGCTGTTGCAATGATATTTCCATGCTGAACTGAGTTGTTCTGGGTCAACTATGAAGGCAAATCAGGTATCCTTCAGTATTTTGCTGCAATTGGCAGAAACAAGCATATTTGCTCATTCGGCCTGAAAATGCTTTTAAGCGGATAAAAACTTACACTCTTGATTTCTGGCTAAATAAAAGCTGTTGCAATGATATTTCCATGCTGAACTGAGTTGTTCTGGGTCAACTATGAAGGCAAACCCACTTTCCTTTCAGTATTTTGCTGCATTTGGCAGAAATCAGCTCATTCGGCCTGAAAATGCTTTTAAGCGCATAAAAACTTACACTCTTGATTTCTGGCTAAATAAAAGCTGTTGCAAAGATATTTCCATGCTGAACTGAGGTGTTCTGGGTCAACTATGAAGGCAAACCCACTTTCCTTTCAGTATTTTGCTGCAATTGGCATAAACAAGCATATTTGCTCATTCGGCCTGAAAATGCTTTTACGCGCATAAAAACTTACACTCTTGATTTCTGGCTAAATAAAAGCTGTTGCAATGATATTTCCATGCTGAACTGAGTTGTTCTGGGTCAACTATGAAGACAAACCCACTTTCCCTTCAGTATTTTGCTGCATTTGGCAGAAATCAGGTCATTCGGCCTGAAAATGCTTTTAAGCGCATGAAAACTTACACTCTTGATTTCTGGCTAAATAAAAGCTGTTGCAATGATATTTCCATGCTGAACTGAGTTGTTCTGGGTCAACTATAAAGGCAAACCCGCTTTCCCTTCAGTATTTTGCTGCAATTGGCAGAAACAAGCATATTTGCTCATTCGGCCTGAAAATGCTTTTAAGCGCATAAAAACTTACACTCTTGATTTCTGGCTAAATAAAACCTGTTGCAATGATATTTCCATGCTGAACTGAGTTGTTCTGGGTCAACTATGAAGGCAAACCAGGTTTCCCTTCAGTATTTTGCTGCATTTGGCAGAAATCAGCTCATTCGGC